>NW_015387733.1:257149-265932 GCF_001527695.2 Protobothrops mucrosquamatus | reverse complement strand
GAGAGAGAGAGAGAGAGAGAGAGAGAGAGAGAGAGAGAGAGAGAGAGAGAGAAATTATAATAAGGGAGGAAGAATGGCAAGGCTAACATTTAAAGATTCATATTGACTAATAAGAGATTGTCTCCTCCTCCTCCTCCCTCCCTCCCTATCCCTATCCTTTCTCCTCTTACATGGAAATGCCAGTCCCAATCAGTTTTCTGAATGTCCTGAGGCAAGTATAGACTAGTGATTACGTACAAAGAATAGAATTGACTCTGCAGACAGAAAAAGAGACAGTGGAGGGTTGTTGTGGAGATAGGTTGGAAAATTGTTGTGGAGGTGCCAGCTAGGCTGGAAGGAGGGGTCAAGTGAGGGCCTAGCTTGGAGTTGTTGTTCAGCTGCAATTGGCATAAGCTTGACTTGCCCCAAGATCCATTTATGGTTATTCCCAGGGCAAGTCAAGAAGTCTGGCGAGATTCTTATACATAAGTAGTAAACAATAAAATTACTGATTTCACAAATGGCTATTCATGAGTGGCTCTGGGTACTTCATCTCAAAGGGTGAACGATTCCCCAGTTGCTTTTTGAAGGTACTTTCCATGGTGTACAAAAGAAAAGGCAGATACAAACTAATGTGTACAAATGGATTCAGTGAGGTTGTATGAGTGTATGGATAAAAAAAAATGATCAGAGCGTTGGCATCAATCCCATCATCAGTTGCATGCCAAGCCAGCGCTTTACTATATGAGCTAATTCCCCAACTGCCTGGCAGATTTGTTTAACTGTGTTACAAGAAATCAGGACAAGAGACAGCAAGTAAGGAGATGAAAATAATCTGATTATAAAGCAAAATAAATATTCAACTGGAGAATGTGGGTATCGATCCCACCACCTCTTGCATGCAAAGCAAGCGCTCTACCATATGAGCTAATTCCCCAGCTCCAGGTATCCTTGACCCACCAAACTGCAATAATTCTGGACAAAATGCAGAAACTGAGCAGATGAAATTATAGTAGTGGCCAAAATTGTTGAAACCTTTTGGAAAAAGTGTACAGTAGA
Source organism: Protobothrops mucrosquamatus (assembly GCF_001527695.2). Classification (NCBI taxonomy): domain Eukaryota; kingdom Metazoa; phylum Chordata; class Lepidosauria; order Squamata; family Viperidae; genus Protobothrops; species Protobothrops mucrosquamatus. The sequence goes on along the minus strand of NW_015387733.1, from coordinate 264,894 downwards.
AATGCCACCTTTGGTTAAGTTTCCACCAGTTTTTCTTCTAATTTCTTTATAACTGTAACCTTGTTCACTTAATAATACTATTTTACATCGCTTTCTGGGGAATCAGTCAACTTTTTGCACCATTGCTTTAATTTTATTACATTTTATAAGCTCACTAAGTGAAAACACAAAAAAACCCAAACAACTTGATAGCAATTACATAACACACTGACAAATGTCCTCCTCTCAGCTTCAATACATGACATCAATAACTAAATCCTACTGTGATCTGATTGGCTCATTGCCAAAACAAGATGATACCTGATTGGCTCTCTAAACACTCATGCTCATTGGCTACAATCAGATGAAGGAAAGCTACCTGATATCAACCTAAGCAAGTTGTGCTTCCTTTTTCTGGTTATTTGGCTATAACTTTTCATAGAATACAGATAACTGAACACACTTTCTTGCATTACATTGTTGATTAAATTATCTTTCCATTGATATATACTTTTATGGTACTACTCTAAACAAAGTGGTGTTATAAGCCATCAAACCTCAAATGTACACTTTTCCCAAAAGGTTTCCATAATTTTGGCCACTACTGTAGATGCCAGCTGGTCAGATCCACTAGAACGGACTAAGACACAACTGAACTCAGTTATGTGACAGACATTTTGGTCTACCCTGAGGAAGTGGAGAAAGTCCTCACAGCTGTGAGTTTGGCCAGCTGAGTTCTGGAGCATGCCAAACATGTTGGATGCCGATCTACAATGCTTATGCCCTATTGAACACCTTCCCCTTGAGTTCTGGCAGGCCCCACCCTCTTAACTTTCCAAGGAGTCATGAAGAGCTGGTTTCCCCCTTTTGCTAGGACAGTAAGACCAAAGCATGGGAGACCTAGAAAGAACGGTTGCTAGAATTGGGCATGTCTAGTTTAATGAAGAGAAGGACGAGGGGGAACATGATAGCAGTGTTCCAATATCTCAGGGGCTGCCACAAAGAAGAGGGAGTCAAGCTATTCTCCAAGGCGCCTGAAGGCAGGACAAGAAGCAACGGATGGAAACTAATCAAGGAGAGAAGCAACCTAGAACTAAGGAGAAATTTCCTGACAGTTAGAACAATTAATCAGTGTAATGACATGCCTTCAGAAGTTGTGAATGCTCCAACACTTCATTACATAACAGTTTGGCAAGCAAGGACCCAGGAGAGACATTATTCACAGTTCCTGAAATCTTATGAGCCCTTCCTTCCTTCCTTCCTTCCTCCCTCCCTCCCTCCCTCCCTCCCTCCCTCCCTTCTTTCCTTTCCTTCTTTCCTTCTTTCCTTCTTTCCTTCCTTCCTTCCTTCCTTGCTTCCTTCCTTCCTTCAAGTATTTGTAACAGATGGATGAACCAGGTTTGGGGAACTCTTGAGGGTTTTAATCCCAATAAAGAGGTTTAGCCTTAGCCAAATCACCTTCATTTGGCTGAAAGTCAGGCTGCATTGACTTTTAATATATTATTAGGGTTCATGGCACAGTCAACCAAGTGTCAACCTGGCCATCTTCGCTTTTCCTCAAGCTTGCTGCCAGCTGCCATGGAAATGGGGAGGGAAGGAGCAAGGGCATTTGGGAGGGGAAAGGTGCAGGTGGGGTGAAAGTGGAAATGCTGGGAACTGATGGGGAGGATTGGACTTATGGAAGACAGAGAGGCCAGCTTGGGTTGTTTCACAGCTTCAAGGCCAACCGTCCTGGGAATGGCATGCACGAAGGTGGCATGGAGCACCTGGACTAGAAACGTTCCCAAAACATCTTTCTGGACATTGATTGGACTCTGTCTGTTTCACTACTGGGGTGGGCAGGCTCTGAGGTGATTTTTAATTCGTCGTGATGCTAAAGAATCCTCTCCTCTTCCCTTTCTACTCTGCCTCCCAGGAAGGAACCTCCATCCACCATGCAGTGTCCTTCTGTAGTATCCCATTCGGCCATGACTCTCAGTCAAGGTGATTACTTGTCATGTAATAAACAGCTTCTAAGTATAATCACCGGGTTCCTTTGCTCTTCATTTTGATAAAGGCAATAATCCAAATAGGAGAGAGAGGGTCTGTTAAGTCCGGAGAATAATGGCGAAGGAAGCAATGCATTTTGCTAACAGTCTTTATTCTTTCTCTACAGTCAACAACCAGCCAGAGCAGAGGCACGCAGGCCTCTATTTATACCCTCTGATCCCCGGGCAATTCCAGCCAATAGCAGGCGGTCTTTTCCCGCCTTGTGCATGCGCGCAAGGCCGGCGCCGCTCAGTCTGGTCCCGGGCAGCTTTTGCAAATGCCCAGGACTCTTGCATCGTCCCGAGCCTGCTTCTGCAGGCTCAGGACACAACAGGGTCCTTAATAGATTCCAGGGTTTTCTTCTGTTACATCCTGAGTAGAACACAATGATGAACCAAATAGTCCAATAGATATTTCATCTCTCAATTATTATCCAGTTAGGGCTCAGTGATACAAGGGAGGAATGTAAAATTAAGCAAATCCAGGAGACAAATCGGAAGGAGAAGCAACATGGAGGCCTGCTTTCAATCACGAGCATTGCTCCTACTTCCACTTTTGTACAATTCCAAACATGGCACATCTTGCAAAAATGTTGATATTCCGGTTACTTGTCCTGCTTTAATGGATTGGCCAGAGACAAGTATCGTTCGGCAAATTGCCTGGGAAGAGGGTGCATAGAACATTAGATTGGGAAGAGTCCTGGCAAAGGAATAGCCAATAATAAATGCCTGGGATGGGCTGGCTGCAGTGGGGTGCCCGCGGTAGAGTGGGCATGGACATATGCCTGTGGTTAACTGTCCTAGACCCATCTGGAGAAGGTGGGCATTGATTCCACCACCTATTAAAGCAAAACACTCTCTAATTCCCAATTGTCTTCCTGGACTACTTTGCAGCTGTGTAGAAGTCCAGAATAATATGCAAAATTTGCCTGCCTTTGTATGGAAATAAAAAATGAATAGAGACAAACTGGAGAATGCAGGCATTGATCCTGCTACCTCTCGCATGCTAAGCGAGCGCTCTACCATTTGAGCTAATTCCCCAACTGCGTGGCAGCCTTCTTCTACCATGTTACAGTATTGCAGGACAAGATGCAGAAACTGGGGAGATGTAAATGGTCTAATTTCTCAGCTGGCAGGCAGCCATGACATAGCAAAAAACATTCAGGTGAAAATTCAGGAAACAGAGGTGATGGAAATTAGGTGCCAACCGACCAGATTCCTTGGAAGTGACTAAGACACATCTGAGCTCAGTTATCTGGGAAGAGTTTGAGCTGGTTGATCCTGAGGAAGTGGGCAAGGTCCTCACACCTGTAAGCTCAGTTATCTGAGTTCTGGACTCATCTCCTTCTGGGCTTGTTAAAGATTGGGAGGTTACGTGTGATTGAGTTCAAGTGCTGGTTAATGCCTCTTTGAGGGAGAGAGTGATTCTATCAGCCTTGAAGAGGCAGGGTGCAGCCTTCTCAACAGCCTGTCCTTGAACCTTACTGTGTTGGACAACTTTCATCAATCTTCCCTTTCTGGGGAAGGGTGTTGAAGCCGCCTTGATATATGCGGAAGAACAGTTATGCCATATTATGTGCTGAAGAATGGAAAGGTTTATATCCTACCTTTAGGACACCACCGATCTTCTGTTTACAATGCAGTCCTTTCAAGAAGGATCCACACCAATTTGCACTCTAGGTCAGGTGACTCTGAGGATACTGATAAATCCCCATGTGGCTTCAACAACTCTCAGAGAGCTAACAGCCAGATGACTGCAAAGAATATAAATCCTTCTATTCCCCACTACTCAGAACTGAAGAAACTTCCAGAGTGAGAAGCGAAACATTTCCAGAGGAAAAGAAACAAAGTCCAGTTGCCTTTTGAGGAAAGAAAAACAGGACATTTGGGACAATCATGACCTGGATGATTGGGAATCTCCATAGGTGCTAATGTAGTTATTAGATCTTAAAAACAATAGTAGTAGGGACGCCCAGATTGAGCTTGACTTCTGGTGACTTCATGGAAACATCCATGGACAAGCTTCATTAGCTGCTGGTTTGCCTCTGGGTGCGATTCAAGGCATTGGTTATTACTTATAAAGCCCTGCATGGGATGGGTCCAGATTACTTGAAAAACTGACAATTAGAACAATTAACCAGTGGAACAACCTGCCTCCAGAAGCAGTGAATGCATCAACACTGGAAGTTTTTAAGAAGAAACTGGACAGCCATTTGTCCAAAATGGTATAGGGTTTCCTTCCTGAGCAGGGGGTTGGACTAGATGACCTCCAAGGTCCCTTCCAACTTTTATCATTATCATTATTAACTGGCTCACTCCTATGGGACAGACCCACCACACTTATGCTGGTAGAAGGAGCCTGCTGTCGGTCAAGGTTTTGTAATACAGTAGAACTGTGGGGGAATTAGCTCAAATGGTAGAGCGCTCGCTTAGCATGCGAGAGGTAGCAGGATCAATGCCTGCATTCTCCAGGCTGTCTCTGTTCACTTTTGGTATTCCATACAAAGATATCCTGTTGAAGGCAAATTTTGCATATTATTCTGGACTTCTACAGAGTTCAGGAAGGCAATTGGGAATTAGGGGCAGTGGTTTGCTTCAGTAGATAGTGGGATCAATGCCCACCTTCTCCAGACAGCCAATTGCTTGAAGATGCATACCAAAGATCACCCCAGCCAGCCCCCTGGGATTCTGTATGTCAGCTTCTATGTGGCTCTTTTAAGAAAAATGATGGAGCAGCTCTGCTAGGATATTGTGCAGGAGACAAGTATCTTTCAGCAAATTGCCCAGGAGGAAGGTGTGTTGGATTGGGAAGAGCTCTGGCAAAGGGCCAGCCAATGATAAATGCCTGGGATGGGCTGGCTGCGGTGCCCCCCCGCCCCCGTAGTAGAGTTGGCACAGACATGTGGCTGTGGTTAACTCTCCTAGACCCATCTGGAGAAGGTGGGCATTGATTTCCTTACCTATTAAAGCAAACCACTGCCTCTAATTCCCAATTACCTTCCTGGTCTACTTTGCAGCTTTGTAGCAGTCCAGAATAATATGCAAAATTTGCCTGGAACAGGATGTTTTGTATGGAAATCAAAAGTAAATAGAGACAAATTGGAGAATGCAGGTATTGATCCTGCTACCTCTTGCATGCTAAGCATGCGCTCTACCATTTGAGCTAATTCCCCAACTATTCTCTCATATTACCACCTCCTGTGTGATACTCTCTCTTTGGGGTTCCAGGCCAATTGGCAGAGCCAGCTCTGAAGGTTCTTGTGGATAGTCAGGAAGATGGGAGCCAATGTCATCTCAGGGGGAAAGATATCCAAAGAGTGGGTAGCACAGCAGAAAATACTTTTCTCATGGACTCTGCCAGCTGAAATTCCTTGACCGATGGGACCTACAGCATGCCCCTTCTGCCAGCATAGGGAGGGAGGGCCTTTCCCATAGGAATGAGACAGTTTCTCAAGTAAGCTGGGCCCATCTCATGCAGAGAATGTGGGTATTCTGAGTCGTATAGCTCTATGTAACCCTAACTAGAGAGCATGTATCTGTATGTTAGAATATCTGGCATTTATTGAGTTAAGTGCTGTTTCCTTAAGAGATGGATTATGGGAAATGTAGTTTAGTTAGTCAGTCATCCCATGTTAACAGGTCAGTAGTAGGAGGAGCCTCTGAACTCTTCTCAGGACATACTGGCTACGTGCCCAGTTTGGAATGCCTTTGTTCATCCAGCCTCATGTCTCCTAGCCACACGGCTTGGAGGTCCTATGCTAACATGTGATGCTTATGCAGAAGAAGAGGGGAAGATCCAGAACAGTGGGTATTGATCCTACCATCTCTTACATGCAAAGCTACCATATGAGCTAATTCCCCAGCTCCAGGTAGCTTTGAGGCAGTAAACTACAAGAACTCAGGACAAGATGCAGAAACTAGAGAGAAGAAAATTGTCTAATCACCTGCTAAAAGATAAAAACTTTCTTTAGGATAATGCAGTCACTGGTCCTACTACTTCTTGTATGTAAAGCAAGTGCTCTATCCTTTGAACTGACTGCACAATATCCTAGCAGAGCTGCTCCATCATTTTTCTTAAAAGAGTCACGTAGAAGCTGACATGCAGAATCGCAGGGGGCTGGCTGGGGTGCATCTTCGGTATGCATCTTCAAGCAACAGGCTGTCTGGGGAAGGTGGGCATTGATCCCACTATCTACTGAAGCAAACCACTGCCCCTAATTCCCAATTGCCTTCCCGAACTGCTTTCCAACACTGTAGAAGTCCAGAATAATATGCAAAATTTGCCTTCAACCGGATATCTTTATATAGTAGTAGTAGTAGTAGTAGTAGTAGTAGTAGTAGTAATAGTAATAATAGTAATAATAATAATAATAATAATAATAATAATAATAATAATAATAATAATAATAATAATAATAATAATAATAATAATAATAATAATAAAGTTGGAAGGGACCCCGGAGGTCATCGAGTCCAACACCCTGCTCAGGCAGGAACCCTACACCATGTCAGACAAATGGCTGTCCAGTCTCTTCTTAAAAACTTCCAGTGTTGGAGCATTCACCGCTTCTGGAGGCAGGTTGTTCCATTGGTTAATTGTTCTAACTGTCAGGAAGTTTCTCCTTAGTTCTAAGTTGCTTCTCTCCTTGATCAGTTTCCATCTGTTGCTTCTCGTCCTGCCTTCAGGTGCCTTGGAGAATAGCTTGACTCCCTCTTCTTTGTGGCAGCCTGGAGAATGCAGGCATTGATCCTTCTACCTCTTGCATGCTAAGCAAGCGCTCTATCATTTGAGCTAATTCCCCCACAGTTCTACTATATTACAAAACCTTGACCGACAGCAGGCTCCTTCTACCAGCATAAATGTGGTGGGCCTGTCCCATAGGAATAAGCCAGTTTTTCAAGTAACCTGGACCCATCCCATGCAGGGCTTTATAAGAAATAACCAATGCCTTGAATTACACCCAGAGGCAAATCGGCACCTTAATCGCTCTCTCTCACAAAGAGACATTAACCACCACTTGAATTCAATCTCATGCAAACTCCGAATCTTTAGCAAGCCCAGAAGGAGATGAGTCCAGAACTCAGGTAGCTGAGCTTACAGGTGTGATGACCTTGCCCACTTCCTCAGGATCAATCAGCTCAAACTCTTTCCAGATAACTGAGCTCAGATGTGTCTTGGTCACTTTCAAGGAATCTGGCCAGTTGGCCCTTAATTTCCATCACCTCTGTTTCTGAATTTTGTCCTACATTTTGTTAGGTCATGGTTGCTTGGCAGCCCGAAGAAATAGACCATTTACCTCTCCCCAATTTCTTTATCTTATACTGAGGTTTTAAAAGACAGGTTGGGGGATTAGCTCAAATGGTAGAGCGCTCGCTTAGCATGCGAGAGGTAGCAGGATCAATGCCTGCATTCTCCAGACTGTCTCTGTTCACTTTTGGTTTCCATACAAAAACATCCTGTTGGTGGCAAATTTTGCAATTTTTTCTACAGAGTTGGAAAGCAATTCAGAAAGGTAATTGGGAATTAGCCGCAGTGGCTGGCTTCAATAGATAATGCCCACCTTCTCCAGACAGCCTATTGCTTGATTTAACCATCCATACCGAAGATCCACCCCAGTCAACCGCCTGTGATTCTGCATGTCACGTTTTATGTGGCTCTTTTAAGAAAAATATGTTTCTAGAAAATGAGATATTCAAGTTTATGGCTGGGTGCATACTTAATTTAGTTACTGAACTAAT
>NW_015387733.1:241788-256883 GCF_001527695.2 Protobothrops mucrosquamatus | reverse complement strand
GCTTCAATAGATAATGCCCACCTTCTCCAGACAGCCTATTGCTTGATTTAACCATCCATACCGAAGATCCACCCCAGTCAACCGCCTGTGATTCTGCATGTCACGTTTTATGTGGCTCTTTTAAGAAAAATATGTTTCTAGAAAATGAGATATTCAAGTTTATGGCTGGGTGCATACTTAATTTAGTTACTGAACTAATGCTTTCTGGAATTAATTTATTCAAAGAAATAAACTACTTACAATCTATTTAATATTTAAACCTAGCAAGCTTCAGATGCTCTGAGACGCTACCAGGGGTTCTCAACCTTGGCAACTTTAAGACTTGTGGACTTCAATTCCCAGAATTCCTCAGCCAGCAAAGCTGGCTGAGGAATTCTGGGAGTTGAAGTCCACAAGTCTTAAAGTTGCCAAGGTTGAGAACCCCTGCGAGTCTAATCCCTAAGTCCTTTATTGCTCTTTGTAGGTATGTCAGTCTTCCTCGTCAATGTGGAGTCTGCCAACCTATTGGCAAAGTGATGCTAGCTTAGAGTCGGAGGCTGGCCTTATGGACAAAAATGCGCCTGGAGCAGAAGACATTGTTATCATGCAGGTGTTATCTCAAACAGGCGTTATCTCAAACAGGAATTGCATAGTCCCCTATGTAAAGGTATGTGCATAGGGGACTGCCTTTGAAAAAGCTTTCAGAAAGAGCATGTTATCTTGTGCCGACCACTATTATCAATATGGTGGCAGCTGCACTGGTTGCCTGGTGGTTTTTATATGCTATTCAAGATAATCATCTTTCAAACCTTATTTGTATTGGGGCCTGGTTAATCTGAGGTAACTCATTCCAGACAGAATCTGCTCACCCAAAATATTTCCAGAGAGGCTTTCTGAATGTTATTGAAAAAGTGCCATCAGGTCATTATTGACTCTTAGTGACCATGTAGGTAGACATTCTCCATGATCATCTGCCCCTTATTTGGTCTTTCATCTCTCCCAAGGCTTCCTCCATCACTGAGAGAAATTGTTTTGTTCAAATATATTCTATGCTTTTGAAGAGTAGCACACTCTTGAGACTCCTGAGTCTGTTCTGTTCGAAATACAATCACAAAACCAGTCTTTCTATAGAACAAATGAACTTTCATCCGAAAGTGATTTTATTTTTAAGCCATATTCAAAAAACAAACAGTGTTTGGACAATTTTGGTCTCCAGAGTGAGCTATTCCATAAAGCACAGCTTACAGAAAAAGGATCCATCATCTCTTCAAGCTAAAGCTTGCAGCATTAGGCTGAGCTTCTGATCAGCTAAGGACCATCACACTGAAAGAACCTTGGAGGAGATGAAGAAACTGGATGAAGGACTTTCTATGGAGGGAGCAAAATAAAGGAGAAAGGCTGGAGAATGCAGGCATCGATCCTGCTACCTCTTGCATGCTAAGCAAGCGCTCTACCATTTGAGCTAATTCCCCAGCTGTCTGATAGCATTCTTGCACAATTTCCCAGGAAAGAAAGAAGCCAAGATAATGCAGAGCAACTGACAGAAGGTTGGTGCTTCATGGCGAGAGTGCAATCCAATCTACCTATATCAAAGGAAGCCCCTTGAATCAATACATTTGGAGCTTCGGAGGGACACCTGGATTAGCAGTAAGAGAATCCCTCCAACTCAGGCAGGTAAAGCCTCCATCCAGAATGTCCCCTAATATTTGGGCTTCAGCATTTTCTCCAAGTCAGAGCATAACTCCAATCTTTTCCTCAGTTCCCAAGTGAAACTCAGCTGAAGTGAGCCAGGTCCTCAAAAGGCCATGGCGATCTAAGAAGTATTATTAGACAAAGAACTGGAGGCAATTCAACAGTTGATTATGTCCCTTTGATGTTTCTTCTCCATATTTTAATGGCTATTTAACGTTTTGTTTTTCAGATATGGAACTCAGTGATTGTTGGCTGCTGACAAAACTGACGTTTTTGACCTGAGGACCTCTAGCTCTCAAGGTAACTTGCACAGCACAGCACAGCACAGCACAGCACAGCACAGCACAGCACAGCACAGCACAGCACAGCACAGCACAGCACAGCACAGCACAGCACACATCTGTTCCTTAGTATGTTGTCATAGACAGATGACAATGGATACCAAGTTTGTTGACTTTGGGCCTTGGACTGGTTTGTCTAAGAGAGAGNTTATTATTATTATTATTATTATTATTATTATTATTATTATTATTATTATTATTATTATTATTATTATTATTATCATCATCATCATCATCATCATCATCATCATCATCATCATCATCATCATCATCATCTCCAAAGCACCTGAAGGCAGGAAAAGAAGCAATGGATGGAAACTAATCAATGAGAGAAGCAACCTAGAACTAAAGAGAAATTTCCTGACAGTGAGAACAATTAATCAGTGTAATGACATGCCTTCAGAAGTTGTGAATGCTCCAACACTGGAAATTTTAAAGAAGAGATTGGACAACCATTTGTCTGAAATGGTATAGGGTTTCTTGCCTGAGCAGGGGGTTGTACTAGAAGGCCTCCAAAGTCCCTTCCAACACTATTATTTTGTAAATTTTGTAAAAACTGTATAGATGAATGGGTGTTGTTGGTGGACTGGGGTCTTGGTTTTTCTTTATTGTTTGTTACATTACTATCACTGTTATTAGCTACCCAGAGTTGTGTGGCAGATGATGACTTTATATATCCTTTAAATAAAGAAATAGTGCTCTAATAGCATGGCAAAAAAGGATAAAGGGTGGTTGGAGAATTAGGCATCAAGCCTACTGCCTCTTGTGTTTTAAGTAAACACTCTTCCATTTGAGCTAGTTTCACAGCATCCTAGCAGTACTGCTCCATCATTTCTCAAGAAACACCCACACAGAAGATCATATGCAGAATCACAGGGGTGGAGTGGGGTGGGGAAGGATAATAAAATCAACCAAAAGCCTGTGTAGAAAAGGTGGGCACTGATTCCCATCACCTCTTGCAAGCGAAGCAAAACTTGTATATTGCCACTAAATCCAAGTCCAGGAAAATGTGCAAAAATTGCCTGCATGAGGATCTTTTATATGGAGGCCAAAACTGAATGCAGACTAACTGGAGAATGCAGGCATCGATCCTGCTGCCTCTCGCATGCTAAGCGAGCGCTCTGCCATTTGAGCTAATTCCCCAACTGCCTTGTCAACCTTCTTCTACCTCTTTACAAGAATTCAGGACAAGGTATAGAAACTGAGAAGATGAAAATGGTCTAATACTTTGGAAAAATAAGTAAAAAAAAATGGCCTGGAGAATGTGGGCATCGATCCCACCACCTCTTGCATGCAAAGCAAGCGCTCTACCATATGAGCTAATTCCCCAGCTCCAGTCAGCCTTGATCCACCAAACTACAAGAGTTCAGGACAAGAAGTAGAAACCGAGGAGATGAAATTAGATGCCAACTAATAAGTCTGCTAGAAATGACCAAGACACATCTGAGCTCCATTACACAGGAAGAGCTTGAGCAGGTGGATTCAGAGAGATTGGACAAGTTCCTCACAGCTATGAATTGAAGCACCTGAGTTCTGGATCTGTGCCAGACTGCTGAGATGCCAGTCATGGGTGCCTGTGAGGGTGAAGCTTCTCTCATCAAACTGGCAGCGGATGTGGAGGGGGGGGGAATGAATTAGCCCATCTCCTTTTAAGTTTCTGGGGCTGAACAAGCTTTTATGGCCCTTTGGGGAAAGATTGAGCTGAGTCTAGTCTTGGGGTGAGGGGTGGGAAGCATTACTACTTGGCTGCAGCTGCTTTTCCCAACCTCAGCTTCCCTTCTGTCTTCCTCACACTTTGCACATATTGCATTATTGTTATGCCAGTTGCTTTAGCTTCCAGATTTTATGCAGTACAATTCAAGGTGCTCCTTATCCTGCGCAGGACACCTGCTCCACGTTTGGAGCATCGGGGAGCCTCGATGAGTCTGAAGGAGTATGAGACCACACCCCCAATGGCTTCTATTCTCCATGCCAAAAGCTTTTGCAAAGGGACGAAAGGCTTTGGGAGAGCAATCTCATGCTGCTTCAGGCCTCTCATCCCTTTGAAAAAGCTTTTGGCATGGAGAAGCCTGAAGGAACGTGAAATCGCCCCACAAAGGCTTCTCTTCTCTCATGCATGAGTGCAGCTGACACCCAGAGTCATGTGGCAGAGGATGGAGGATCATATTAAATTAAAAAAATACATAAAAATGGTCTAATAAAATGACAAAACAGGGTAAAGGTAGATCTGGGCTTCAAACCTACTACGTCTTGTATGTTAAGCAAGCATTCTTCCATTTGAGTAATTGCATAGGATCCTAGCATTGCTGCTCCATCATTCCTTAAGAAACACCCACACAGAAAATCGTATGCAGAATCAGAGGGGTGGAGTGGGGTGGATTTTTTTAAATATATATTTTATTGAATTTTATAGGGATAGGGAGGGAATGAAATAGGTAGGGGTATAACATAGGGTACAGAACAAAGATTAAACCAAAGGTAGGGATAGGTACAATAGTGGGGTTACCCCCAACAATAAATTGACGCTTTAGCAAGCAGACTACTGTCTGGGTATACATGTTAAATGTCTATAGTTAATATAATACTAAACAGCTACGTTAAATAGATTTATCACTAATAATAAGAATGGGAAATTAACCAATACATATAATTCATTCTACAAATAATAATTAAAGTACTGTTGATAATATATTGCTAATTGAATATAATTACTTATAAATACTGATGTATTGCTTATTAATTATAATTACTTATAAATAAGATTGGAAATATAAGAGTATTCACAGCAATCAGATAACATAAAAGTTGAGTAAAAAGTATCATTTATCCTCTTTAATTTCATAGCCTTTTCTCATTCTGTCCTATTGCTAGCCATTGATAGAATTTATCCCATGTTTTAAAATATATTGTGTCTTCTTTCTCTTTGATTTCTAAAGTTAGTCTATCCATTTCTGCACATTCCAATATTTTTGTAATAATAATCTGGTCAGGTGGTAACTTTTCATTTTTCCAAAATTGGGCAAATACTATTCTCGCAGCTGGGGTGGATTTTGGGGCAGGATGATAAAGTCAATCAAAAGCCTGTCTAGAAAAGGTGGGCATTAACCCCACCCATCTCTTGCAAGCAAAGCAAGATTTTTTGCATTGCCACTAATTCCTAGTCCAGGAAAATATGCAAAACTTGCTTGCATGAGGATTTTCTGTATGGAAGCCAAAAGTAAATAGAGACTGACTGGAGAATGCAGGCATGGATCCCGCTACCTTTTCCATGCTAGGCAAGCGCTCTGTTATTTGAGCTAATTCCCCATTTGACTTTAACTTAGCAGAATCCCCCGCCCCCTTTTTGTGAACTGAAAGGATTTATCCAGACACTGGAAGATGAGAGGTCCTTGATGGCATATATGTAGATGTTGTTTATGTGTACAGTATGTGCCAGTGGATGGCTGTTTTGTCAGAGTGCCAGGCTTCCAGGAATTCTCTAGCAAGTTTGGATTTGACTTTTTCTCTGATGGGGATAATAATATAACAATTTCATTTCCTCAGCTCTTGAATCTTATCTTAAATCCTTGCAGTTTGGTGGGTGAAGGTTGCCTGATGTCTGGGGAATTAGCTCAAATGGTAGAGCGCTTGCTTAGCATGCAAGAGGCAGCAGGATCGATGCCTGCATTCTCCAATCAGTCTCTATTCACTTTTGGCTTTCATACAGGCAAATTGTGCATGTGATCCTAAATTTTATTATCCTAAATACTATCCTAAATTTCTACACTGTTGCAAAGCAGCCCAGGCAGACAGTTGGAATTAACTCTTTCTTTGCTTCAGTAGACAGTAGAATCGGTGCCTGTCTTCTCCAGATACAATTTTGCTTGATTTTACGATCCATACCGAAGATCCATACCGATCCATGCCTCTTTTTAGAGAAATGATGGAGCAGGATGTGCTAGGATGTGGCGCAATCAGCTGAAATGATCGAGCGCTTGCTTGGCATACAAGAGATAGCAGGATCAGTGCCTGCATTCTCCGAGACACACATATACCTCATTTTGCCAGTTTATTGGATCACTTTTATCTCTTGAGTTTCTGCATCTTGTCCTGAGTTCTTGCACTTTGGTGCCTGAAACCTACCTGGAGCTTGGAATTAGCTCATATGATAGAGTGCTGACTTTGCATGCAAGAGGTGGTGGGATCGATGCCCATATTCTCCAGCCAACTCTCTGCTCATTTTTTTTCTCTATCCATACACTAATTCAACCTCATTGAATCCATTTGTACACATTAGTTTGTATCTGTCTTTTCTTTTGTATGCTGCGGGAAGTACCTCTGAGAAGCAATTGGGGAATCCTTCACCCTGTGAGAGCAAGCAACGAGAACCACTCATGACTCATGAAACCAGTAACTTTATTGTCTAACACTCATGTTACACTAATCTCACCAGACTTCTTGACTTGCCCTGGGAACAACCAGATAAGGGCTTCATGGATGGATTTGGGGGCAAGTCAAACTTATGCCAGTTGAGCTGTGCAACAACTCCAAGCTAGGCCCTCATTTGACACCTCCTTCCAGCCTAGCTGGCATCTCCACAACAATTTTTCAGTCTTTCTCTACAATAGGCATGTCAAACCTGTGACGTCATGTGACGTCGCACGACATATCTGAGCTTTTTCGCCATTGCTGGCAATGGGGTGGGTGCGGCTCCGGTATGATGAAACCGGCCCACGGGCCGGCAGTTTGACACCCCTGCTCTACAACAACCCTCTGCTCTCTCTTTTTCTCTTTGCAGAGTTAATTTTATTTACTTTTCATGGATCTGCCCCTGGCCCCCTCTCTGGATGGGAGTTCAGAGGAGGAGGGTGAGTTTGAGCCAGCAAAGGGTGGAGTTGAGTGTTGGTCAGGATTGGGGCTTGGAGTGTGCTAGCCTGCATAGCAGCCTCAGCTGGCTTGATTGGACCAGTGATAGGCTGAGACTGAGGGAGGTGAGCCATAGCTGCAGCAAGTTGACCAGGAGGCTCCAGGTGAGGATAGGGAGCAGCTGTTTCCTGTTAGCAATGAGGAGGAAGTAGAATCCATGCCTCCTCCTGATCCAAGGACATGTGGAGCAGAGAGGAGGCAGCCACAATGCTGGTCAGCTAGGAGGAGGCAACCTTGCCTCTCATGAAGGGCTGCACTGGCATTGCCTACTTAATGCCACCCTGGGGACTTGAGTGTTGCTGAAGCAACACGCCCAGTTCTGTGCCTTGTATACTCATGTTGTGTATCCTGACCCATTTGACTTGTGGACTGCTTTCCTGGACTTGGTTTGCACAGCGACTCTTGCCATGCTGATCTCGGAATCCAGACTTGTGCAACAGGGGTGCTTTCTGATGACCTGTTTGGGGGGGGGTTGAATAAACACCTCTGGATCTCTTGCCATACATGTGCATGTGTGTGTGTGTTTGGGGGGGGAACGGACCAGTACAGCCCTTTTTTCAGGACATTTAGAGAAGTGGATTGGCACTTCCATGCAAGAGGTTGAATAGAAAGAGGAGGAGGAGGAGGAGGAAGTCTCTTGTTAGCCAACATGAGCCTTCAATTGTTAGCTTTGCCATTCTTCCATACTGTCTATATCAGTGATGGCGAACCTTTTAGAGACCGAGTGCCCAAACTGCAACCCAAAACCCACTTATGCATCGTCGAGTGCCGGGTGGGCGTGGCCCATTGGGTGGGTGTGGCCCATTGGGTGGGTGTGGCCCATTGGGTGGGCGTGGCCCATTGGGTGGGCATGGCCCATTGGGTGGGCGTGGCTGCAGTGGTAACGGCAGACTGGGTGGGACTAAAATGTTCAATCAATCAATTCCAACTTTGCAAGATCTTCTTTTTCCCCCGCGAGAAGTTGAAATTGACTGATTAAACCTTTTGGGGCGGGGGGCACATGGCGGTGGAGGCCTAAAGCGAAAAGGTTTTATAAAAGCCAGCTGAAGGCCCAGGACTGGGGCGACGGCGCGCGTGCCCACAGAGAGGGCTCTGAGTGCCGCCTCTGGCACCCGTGCCATAGGTTTGCCACCACTGGTCTATAATTTCTATTATCTCTATCATCTCCATCAACTATTGTCACATTTCCAGACAAACCAATCCAAGATCAATAAACTTGGTTGCTACTGTCATGTCCTCTCTGTGGCAAGATTCTAAGGAACAAATGTGTGTTGTGCTGTGCTGTGCGAGTTACATTGAGAGAAATACCAGTTTGGTCAACAACCATGATCACTGAGTTGCATGGCTGAAAAACAAAAGGTTATACAGTATAGTATTTACAATATTGGAAAGAAATATCAATGAGACACAATCAACTTTGAAGTGCCTCCATCTTTTTATAAAGTAACAGTTCTTATATCACCATGCACTGTGTAGGATTTGGCTCACTTCAGCTGAGTTTTATCTGGGAACTGATGAAGAGATTTCTTTTTCGTAGCTGGAAGCAGCATCTGAGCAGGATTCTGACCATATCTGGTAGGATTATGGAGAAGCTCTTTTGCTTTGTATGTTACCTCAGAAATGGGTCATCTAACCCTTTCTTAACCATGGTTTAATGATTATCCTGTAGTGACTGGATATCCACATCCCACTTTGCCAGATCAACCAGAGGTGGAGGGATTCTCTTACTGCTAATCCAGGCATCCCTCCGAAGCTCCAAATGTATTGAGTCAAGGAGCTTCCTTTGATATAGGTAGATTGGATTGCACTCTCGCCATGAAGCACCAACCTTCTGTCAGTTGCTCTGCATTATCTTGGCTTCTTTCTTTCCTGGGAAATTGTGCAAGAATGCTGTTAAACAGCTGGGGAATTAGCTCAAATGGTAGAGCGCTTGCTTAGCATGCAAGAGGTAGCAGGATCGATGCCTGCATTCTCCAGCCATTCTCCTTTATTTTGCTCCCTCTGTAGAAAGTCCTTCATCCAGTTTCTTCATCTCCTCCAAGGTTCTTTCAGTGTGATGGTCCTTAGCTGATCAGAAGCTCAGGCTAGTGCTGCAAGGTTTAGCCTGACGAAACGATGGATCCTTTTTCTGTAAGCTGTGCTTTATGGAAGAGCTCCCTCTGGAGACCAAAATTGTCCAAACGCTGTTTGTTTTTTTGAATATGTCTCAAAAACAAAATGACTTTCGGATGAAAGTTCATTTGTTTTATAGAAAGGCTGGTTCTGTGGTTGTATTTTTGAACAGAACAGACTCAGGAGTCTCAAGAGTGTGCTACGCTTCAAAAGCACAGAATATATTTGAACAAACTAATCCCTCTCAGCCCCTCTCCGCTTTCCCAAAATTTTCTCAGCAAAAGTTTTATGTAGCAGTTCCTCTCACTCTCTTCTTAGCTTCTCAGTCTTTCTTCCTAGACAGGGTCTCCTCCACCTGACACATTTGAACCCTGCACCTTTTCCTCTTAGTTCTTCAAGTTCCTTCCTTGCCCATCAATTTCCTTCCTTCCAGCGTCTTTCTCTTCCTTTCTTACAAATATTCTTTTACTGAGAAAGATTTGTTGATGCTCTCTAGAACTCATCAACAGCAACATACAAATACACCAATAATAGTGCAGTCATCAGAATAAAGAAATACATCACAACAGTCATAAAGCAAGCATGCCATCATACTATAATCATGTAAATATCAGCACAAGGACCAGGCTCAATCTGACTTTGGACGCATTATGTGAAGAACTGGCTATCTGGTGAAGGCTCTGATACTGGAAATGGTGGTGCAAGGTTTTTCAGCTCAGAATCCAAATAAGTTTCAAAGAGACTCTGAACACAAGGCTACTGCAAAGAAACAGCTTTATTCTTTGATCAAAGGCAAGGCTGGGTGCTTCTAATCTCTTATCTCTAACGCAGAAAGACAAAGGAGAAAAGAGAGGCAAACTCTAAAAAAGTTTTTTTCCGTTTTATAGCTAAGGCACTTTCTCAGGCTAAAAGATTCCTTTTTCGCCCTGAATATGTATTTTCTTTATCAGGTTAGGGTCAGTTACCGCTTGTTCCAGAAGCCGCGCTTTGAATACACAATTGCTGGCACACAGCCGAGAACTTTCTCCTTGAGCAGATACATTTTCAAGCAGAAGAATGATACATTGCAAGCTAGAGCGAACGCATTGAAAGTTACAGTTAAGCTTTTTCTTTCTCAGCACATTTTTTGCTAAGCTATCTCTGAGCAAAGTACAGAGCGCAAACAAGAAAGAATGAACAATGGCTGGGTTATACATAAATGATTATATTTTGATCCCTTCAGTGGAATGGAAGAGAAGAAAAGGATGGCCAGCAGCAGGTGGACGGACTCTGTTACTATGATGATGGAGGAAGCCTTGGAAGAGATGAAAGAACAAGTAAGGGGCAGATGATCACAGAGAATGTCTTCCTATGTGGTCACTAAGAGTCAACACTGACTTGATGGCACTTAATTGATCAATAATATTCAGAAAGCCTCTCTGGAAGTATTTTGGGTGAGCAGATTCTGTCTGGAATGAGTTACCCCTAATTAACCAGGGCCCAATACAAATAGGTTTCAGTCGAACCACGCATAAGAATCTCAGGGTCAACCCCAAGTTCCCTTTGAAACTTGATCAGGTCTATCAAGTTCCTGGAGTTAGCTCTTCAAACAGGTTTTTTCTTTCTTTGGCAGGGAATTGCCACCAAAACCTCCATCTTAATAGTTAATAGGGAGTGATGTGTCCAGGTAAAGGGCTGATAGTAATATCCCCCAGCTCCAGATCATGTATAACCTTTGGAGCTACAATGAAAAATTTAGCTCAGAAACTTGCCTCCTAAAAACATTAGGACTTCAATATTTTCCCCCCCCATATCTGCTTAAAGAGGCATGAGGGAGCGGTGATTTTATGGGCTACAAGAACAATCTATCTTCTCTAGAATGATTGCTCAGGTTGATTTGTTTTGTATTCATATCTGTTGTTCTAATCACATCTGGAACAACAGGCAAGATGAAAAGGTAACTGAAATACACATCAAATTTATTTTGTAGAGGTGCTCTGAGCGTGCAACTTACAAGAAGGATATAAACAGTGCAGATATTTTTTTTATCATTGCACCAAATCACTAATATGAGCTAAGCAGAGGAATTATTATTATGTACAATGAGCCATTATGAAAAGCCTTTTAAATATGTATTATACAACATGTAGGCTGCAACCCTATGCAGATATCTTCAGGAATAGGTTTCATTAAATCAAGGAGGAGCAGTGTATGGTCCCTCCAAATGTTGTTGGATGGCAAGTCCCCACATCCCTCGCCACTGGCTGTGCTTGCTCAGGATGTTTGGAATTGGCATTCAACAAAATCTGGAAAGAGCCCCCATTGCTACTCTCTAGATTAGAAGAGCAGCAAGATACAGATTAGAGAATAATGCTGTAGGTATGAGATGGTCTTGACAAGTTCTTCAGATGACAAAAGAAATTTCTGGGGAGTCCCAGAGAACATCAGCCACAATACTTAACAGCTTTCTTTAATTCCAGTTTTGAGGAAAAGATGGTATTTTTCCATTGCATTTGTCAGTGGTGCAACAACTTGAAACACGAACATATGGATCTGCCTTCGTTGTTCGGTTGCAAAACCAGTTTCCAAAGTTGCTATAGATACAGGTATACCTTACAAAGTAGAGGTCACCATCTGCAAGGGGAAAGATAAAAATATGTGAAATGTGTAGCTTTAACAAAAAATGGCAAGGAAATAGGGAACTTGCTGCCTATCTGACGTAACTGATCAACTTCTCTCGGCACTGGCTGTGCTACTTGGAGTTAATGGGTATGACTGATCCAGTGTCTTTATCCACTGGTTTGTAAGCTTGATATAAGTGATGGAGTAGAGCAGAGGTCTTCAAACCTGGCCCTTTTATGACTTGTGGACTTCAACTCCCAGAATTCCTCAGCCAGCATGCCTGGCTGAGGAATTCTGGGAGTTGAAGTCCACAAGTCATAAAAGGGCCAAGTTTGAAGACCCCTGGAGTAGAGTGATCTAGTTGACTGTTGACATAATATGGGGGATATGAGCTATATCTTGACAAAGCCCCCCAGCAGGTTTCCTTTGGAAGCAGCTGCCTTCTTCTTGAAACTCACATTGTATAAAAGTGTCTTATTATGTCCCATATGTCCCACATCAGTTTTCTACGGGGATCAACATAACACAAAACTCACTGTTGATATGTTAGTAGGGCATAAGATAAGCTCCATCTAATGTAAATTGGGAGTTCTGTCAATGTGTATTCAAGCTCCCTCCTATTCCAGCTTGCACCCTTCTCCATTCCATCTTCTTCCCAGCCAGAGATAGATAGAGGACAGAGGAAAGAGAGAGAATGTGTGTCTATCTTTGTGTGTATGTGTGTGTGTTAAGCATTACATAGGCAAATGGATCTGCAGAAGGAAACCAAGTTCTCACACAGAAGGTAATGCCCAGGGTCTACATAGGAATGGGGATCATGGCTTTAAGCAGGCTTAAAAAGCTAATTGTAGCTTGGCAGTTTATTGGCAGAATCCTCACTAAGGATTGGACAGCAAGGTTTGTATTGAAAAGAGAGCAAAAAGCACTATGAAACAAAGATGACTATAGGCTGCATTTGCAACTGGCTTGCACATGAGATGGAAGAGATGTTGTGAAGACACATCTCTTAAAAAGAATTGATGAGACATCTTCAGGACATTGTAAGTGATACCAGGGGGTGATCCCTGAATCTTACTCTGGGAACACCAGTTACTTTATTTATTGATTGATCAAATTTATATAGCTGCCCATCTCATGAGTGTGACTCTGGAAGGCATGCCATAAAACAAAACAGTAAAAACACGCCTTAAATAACCATTAAAATATAAACATACACAACACCGTGGGAGAGTGTTTTGAAGACTTGCACACAATGAAATCACCTCGTGCCTCTCTGTTACTTATTACTGTCCCTGCAATCTCTTTGGCTGAGTAACTCTTGCCAAGTGAGAATGCTACCTTGAAAGGTTTCCAGGCCCTCCAATGAACCTGCTTTAGAGCAAACACCAAGGTTTGTCAGCTGCTTTCCTCTGTGGGAGGGGCTGCCCTTTCAGTGTGGCAGGAGGGGATCAGGGAAGATAGATGGATGAAGCCTGTTGGGTGAAGGTGATGGACTAGGAACTAGGAGACCATGAATTGCAGTTCTTCTTTGGACATGAAGGCTGGCTGGATGACAGATGATCTGTCCCCCTCTCAAGTCACCATTGGGTTGTGGTTGTGGGAAAGTGGAAGGTAGGAACATTACATACATCCTCTTGAGTTGTACAAAAGAAATGTGGGATTGAAATCTAATAACACACATGTGAAGATATACACCTGATGACGTGGTTTCAAATGCAACTCGGTGTGGGAGCCAGTTTGAAGGTGATGAACCAGAAACCAGGAGAATGTGAGTTCTAGTTCTTCCTTAATCATGGAAGCTGGCTGGTGTCTTTGAGACAATTACTCTTTCTCAGGTCATCCCCACTTGGGGTGTACAATACCTTGAGTTGTACAAAATAAAAGCAGGATCTCAGAGTAACAATGATCCCCTGTCTACATGAAAGGAAAAGGAAAGGAAAAAGAAAAAAAGGCCAAAACATAAAATGCTGTCCGTGAGAATGTTTGGACTATACCAGAAAATAAACAACCAGCTCCCCAAATCCCATTTTAGTGTCCCCAAGACCATTGTGGTTCTTACTATGGGAGTTCAGTAGCTACATTTTGCTACTCAGATTTCAATTCCCATCCTTGTTTTTCCCATCCTTGTTTTTTAAAAAGGCTTTCAGTGGGTCAGTGTCAAACATTCTCTAAGATCTGTGTAATTTTAACATTTGCCCCATGCACCCCACCAACTGCATGCCATGCCAATCATAACAATAATGCCCATCTTTTTTCTATCCACGGGGTCAGCAACCTCCAGATCTTTTGGATTACAGCTCTCATAGTCTTTGGCCACTTGTCTACATTGGCTGCTGATTAAGAAGAAATCAGTCTGTTGACATCTGCTTTAGCCCAGGTCTGCATCATTTTTAACCTCTGCCTTCAACAAGAAGGGCACATTTGTGTGCAGATGGTAATAGAACTAACTGCATGCCTCGTGTGCCACCTAGAAGAGGGGACCCACAGGTCTGTGAGTTGGACAAGATGAATGTAGGCAACGTTGAACAGGATGAAGCAAAGAATAACAACTACTTTGTGATGTGTGGAATCACATGGTCTTCAAATTCCCCATTTGGAAAACCATCTGTTAGCCTAGACCAGTGATGGTGAACCTATGGCACGCGTGCCAGAGGCGGCACTCAGAGCCCTCTCTGTAGGCACACCTGCCGCCGTCAGCTCGCAAAGGTCCATTAGGCCACCCTGGCACCCAGAGCAGCAGCCCCACCCAGCAGCCTAGCAAGCTCGAGTAGAGGTGGTAGAACATGCCCCCCATGTGTTCGTTAGCCTGTGTGCAGAGGCTGATAGTATCAGGCCACCCCTGCCTCGCCTTGCCCTGCAGCAATGGCACCCCCACCCTACCCCCTGCCTTACCTCACAGGACGAGCCTCCTGCCCACCGCCCCACCCACCAGAGACCCCCTGCATCTCCCTCAATCCTGCCCAGCCCCCATAGGCGTCCCCCCATGAGCAACATCAAGGTGGCCACGCCCACCCCAGCCATACCCACTCAGTCTGCCATGACCATCACAGCCACACCCACCCAGTGGGCCATGCCCACCCCTACCTCCGAGGGCACCACAATGCTGATGCGGCCCTGGCACTTTGCGATAAATAAGTGGGTTTTGGATTGCGGTTTGGGCACTCGGTCTCTAAAAGGTTTGCCATCACTGGCCTAGACAAACTTAAAAAGAACCATTCTTAAAATATCAAAACCACCATTCAAGATCCTCGCCTGTGCTAAACTGTATTCACATCACTATATCTGACTGGCTTTCTTTCCTTTATTGCATGCTTTCATCCTTGGATCTTACCGATATAACTTGCATATGTGTAACATTGTCCAGAGTAAGTCTTACAGGTCTCTTCTTTGTCATAGCAACCCTTGTCATTTCCAGAGTCACAGACTTTACAGATGATACCTTGGGCTGACAGAGAAGAGGAGACC
>NW_015387733.1:214849-240356 GCF_001527695.2 Protobothrops mucrosquamatus | reverse complement strand
TTATTATTATTATTATTATTATTATTATTATTATTATTATTATTATTATTATTATTATTATTATTATTATTATTATTATTATACTCTGCCTGGTCCTGCAGTCAACAAAAATCAGAAAGGGAGCTGCCATTTTTGTATTTAATACTCATTCTCGACCCTCAAAAACTGAAGCAGTTCCACAATTCAAATCATCATTAATCCCAGTCAAATGATTTGGCTGGACAGCAGGTCAAGAAAAGCTGAAGCTTCCAACTGCTTAACAGGAACACGTCTCTTTGGAGCAATAAAGATGTTGCACAGGGCAAGTGTAGATGGACCAGGGTCTACTTCATTCTATGGGAAATGCAAGCTATGAATGGGGTGTCCCAGGGGAAGGAACATCTTGAACAGGATTGGAAAACAATAAGTCCTGAGATGTTTTGAATCTACCTAGAAAAAACAGGTGGGTGAAGAGTAGACAGCCTAAGTCAGCGGTCCCCAATCCCTGATCTGTGGACCAGCATTGGGCCGCAATATGTCAGAAATCAGGCCATGCAAACAAGCAAAGCCCCATCTGCAGGATGCAGGGTGCAGGCAGCATGTGAAACCAGACCCCCTCCAGTCCACAGAAAAACCTCTCTCCATGTCCCTGGTACCCAAAAGGTTGGGGACCATTGGCTTAAATCATCTTCTCCCTTTCATGTATAGATAAATTCTGGGAAAACATCTGAACAACAACAGCAACAGCAACAGCAACAGCAACAGCAACAGCAACAGCAACAGCAACAGCAACAACAATAATCATAATCATAATCATAATCATAATCATAATCATAATCATAATAAAGTTGGAAGGGACCTTGGAGGTCATCGAGTCCAACCCCCTGCTCAGTCAGGAAACCCTACACCATTTCGGACAGATGGCTGTCCAGTCTCTTCTTAAAAACTTCCAGTGTTGGAGCATTCACCGCTTCTGGAGGCAGGTTGTTCCACTGGTTAATTGTTCTAACTGTCAGGAAGTTTCTCCTTAGTTCTAGGTTGCTTCTCTCCTTCATTAGTTTCCATCCATTGCTTCTTGTCCTGCCCTCAGGGGCTTTGGAGAATAGCTTGACTCCCTCTTCTTTATGGCAGCCCCTGAGATATTGGAACACTGCTATCATGTCCCCCCTCGTCCTTCTCTTCGTTAAACTAGACATACCCAATTCCAGCAACCGTTCCTTGTATGTTTTAGCCTCCAGTCCCCTAATCATCTTTGTTGCTCTTCTCTGTACTCTTTCTAGAGTCTCAGCATCTTTTTTACATCGTGGTGACCAAAACTGGATCGTCATAAGGTTCACACCGGAATGGTTCCGTAACATTTCACCATAATTGTGAAGTGCACTAGAACTAAGATAGGGAGACAATTACGTCGGATCGTGACTGTTGGCCTTTTTGGCAGCTGCAGCACACTGCTGGCTCATATTTAAGTGATTGTCCACTAGGACTCCGAGATCTCTCTCACAGTTACTACTATTGAGCAAGGTACCCCCTATACTATACCTGTACATTTGATTTTTCTTGCCTAAATGTAGAACCTTACTTTTTTCACCATTGAATTTCATTTCATATGGATGAGAATTCCTGGAATATCTCTGTGTGCTCTGCAGAATTAGGTACACCACCTAATCTCATCCATGGTGGGTTTTTCAGGTTCCTGCCTATCAGCACCATTTTGAATCTTACCAACTGGCCATTTTATTTACTGAATCCCTTCTCTTTCTATCCTTCCATCCATTCCCTGATGCTATTAGAATACAGGAGGCCTTCCCAAAGCTAGGTGCTCAGTCAACATGCTCCTACAAGAGTTTTTCATATCCTCTGGCTTGAGATTCAAACTGTCTTGTCTATAAAGTCATGCAAATACCTACCAGTACTGCAGAGGAGCAGGGCAAGGAACCCGAGTAGAAAAATCACATTCATCCTGTTTTAGGATCTGAAGTGGAAATGTCCTGAGCCAATATTAACAAGCAAAAAAAGTGAATAAAGAACAGAATTCCAAGCTGGGATTGGGTTTCTAGTGTGCGTTCACCAAACTTTCAAGATCAGCCAATAAGGCATGGGGAAAAGGTTCTTGCGTATGTTTTCTTTTGGGAATAGAGGCTGATACTGCAGCCAAACAAAGTCCCAGGGGTTGGCAAACAAATCAATAACTCTGTACATGGTGGCCTTCGTGTCACTTCCACAGGGCCCACCCCGAAAAATGTTGTGTTATGGTACATTTGCCTATGATTCTTAGGGTTGCCAGGTCTGCTTCCAAAAAATAGCAGACAAGCGGGGGGGGGGGGTGTTAAGTAGTAAAAAAAGTAGACTGTACAGCTTTAGATTACATACCATTTCATCATAAAGCTTTTGAATAATAAAAATGTCCACTATTTTGTGAAAAAAAATAGTGAACATAATGTGAAAAAAGTGGACTGTCCACTCAAATAGTCGACACCTGGCAACCCTAATGATTCTGCAAAGAAAAAAACACACGATTACTCACCCTTCCAATTAAATTACAGGAAGGGAAGTCCTGCCCAGAAGACGAATCCAAATGAAAGCATATCCAAGGTTTGGCTGCCCACTGTCTGCTTGAAGGCATAAGGAAGGAAGCCCAGCCTCACTCTGCATCAGCGGGTTTCACTCTCAAAAGAAGCAGGTCTTGAGCTTCTCGGAGAGACCTTCAGAAGTTTGAAGGTCAATGTTATATTATCGCTCTTGCTCTTCTTCTCAAAATTATAAATTCGCACGTTCTTCCATCTTTCTTCATAGAATTTGGTTTTTGATCCCAGGTGATCCCCATTGTTGTTTGAAACTTCTCATGATGCTGCCTAAAATGTCATGTGCCTTTCTTACAACCGCCTCACACTGCTGACTCCTATTCTGCTTGCAATTAGTGACTGTTCCAGACATTTTTACCCAAGTACTGCTACTAATCCAGGTTTGAGAATGTATTCGAACTTGCATTTCTCTAGCAGTGATCCTGCAAAATAGAGTTGGGAGCTTGCTACAAAGTTTGCTTTCTCCCACTTTTTCCACAGGAAAAGGAGAAGATCTGCTTTGGAAATTCCCCCACATTATAACAGGGGTGGAAATCTTCCACACTTAAGCTATTCCACCATCCCTGCTCTGCTGTCTTACTTTAAACAAAGAGGATTCCAGAGGACTTTATGGAATGAGAAAGGAAAAAAAAACCTGGGAAACAGGCCCCTTGTCAATCAACTGGAGTTAACTGGAGTTCATCACCAGCCTATAAAGTACTTAGAAGGTGAGGGCTGGGCAGTACAAGCAAACAACAGCTAATGGCTTAAAAGCTAGTGATCAACACACCCCAATCAACATCTAAAAAGCCCCTTACAACGGGCACTATAAATACCACACACAGAACAGCACACACTCTGCTAGAAAGAAGTATATTCTCCCTAGTAAGGTAATACAGCATCCTGAAACAGATTTCACCATGTAAGGTTGCACTTTTTTTGTTGCCTAAAGTTTTCTGGAGTGACAGGTATGACATTAAGAAGAGCACAGCAGCAAAAAGCAATGTCAAGTTAGCAGCAATATTGAACAATACAAAGATAGAAAAGCATTTTAAAAAATCTCAGTCTTTCCCAGGAAAGAAAAAAAAAACTTTTCATCTTGCACAAAAGATCAAAAGGTGATTCTGTCTAGTGAGCACACTGCATGAGCTAGAGCCACCACCAAATAGGTCCTCCCACTTTTATCTAGTCTCTTCATTAAATAAGGGTGCAGGTAGGGGATTCCAGTATAATCCTAGAGTCTGACACGGTAGAGAAAACTTCTACAGGTGAGTTTTAAAACAGAAAGCAAAGCAACAACTCTTTTAACAGGGGTAAAAGAGAATGTTGCAATCATTAGTTTGATCATTTACTTTCTGCTTACTGTTCCACCTCTCCCTTGTCAATGGCAAACACTGAAATGACCAGTAAAGCAAATGGGGGTATCCTTTCCAGGATGTGTAGAACTGTCATGCATCTCTGTGACTCCAGGTTACAGGATTCAGAAGTCTGCCTTACAGACTCTTGATCCAAAATGAAAGGAGCCTGGGTTTGCTGTGTCTGATAAGCACTGCCTGCACAGTGTTGGATCCTGCCCACACAGCAAGCAGTAACAACAAACATTTCTTTACTGCTTTCCCTTTATCTGTATCTCTCCTTTACACACACAGCTACACTTCTGCTCGTATTGAAAAAGATCCCATCATCTCTTCAAGCTAAGTGGTCACCCAGAATTAGGATACATTTTTCAGCAACTTAGAAGCATCACATGGACAGAACCTTGGAGGAGATGCAGAAACTGGAGAAGGACTTTCTACGGATGGGGCAAAATAAAGCAGAATGGCTGGAGAATGCAGGCATCGATCCTGCTACCTCTTGCATGCTAAGCAAGCGCTCTACCATTTGAGCTAATTCCCCAGCTGTCTGATAGCATTCTTGCACAATTTCCCAAGAAAGAGAGAAACCAAGATAACATACAGAAACTAGCAGGGGAAGATTGGTGTTCCATACTGAGAGTGCAATCCAACCTACCTACATCAAAGGAAACCCCTAAGTCAATACATCTAGATCACGAGTGTCAAACTCAATCGTGATGTATTGTAATGTATCATGATGTTTTTTGCCATTGTGGAACCAGGGTGAGCATGGCCTGTTTGACACCCCTGATTTAGATCTTCAGAGGGATGCCCGAATTAGCACTAAGAGGCATCCCACCACCTCAGGTGGATTTGGTTAAGTCATGATCCAGTCAGTTGGGATAATCATTAAACCATAGTAAGCTAATCAAGGGTTAGCCGACAAATTTTCACCTCCAAAGCAAGAGAGCTTCTCTAGCAACCTACCAAATATGGTCAAAATCCTGCTCAGATGCTGCTTCCAGTTACGAAAAGAAAATCTCTTGCTCAGATCCCAAGTGAAACTTCAGGCAGGTCAAACCAACACAGTTCTAGGCTGCATTTAACAGAAGGACAGAATCAAGATCACATGAAATGTTAATACCACTTTATAACACCTTGGTAAGACCACAGTTGGAATACTGCATCCAGTTTTGGTCACCACGATATAAAAAAGATGCTGAGACTCTAGAAAGAGTGCAGAGAAGAGCAACAAAGATGATTAGGGGAGTGGAGGGTAAAACATATAAAGAATGGTTGCTGGAATTGGGTATGTCTAATTTAATGAAGAGAAGGATGAGGGGTGACATGATAGCTATGTTCCAATATCTCCAGGGTTGTTACAAAGAAGAGGGAGTCAAGCTACTCTCCAAAGCACCTGAAGGCAGGACAAGAAGCAATGGATGGAAACTAATCAAGGAGAGAAGCAACCTAGAACTAAGGAGAAATTTCCTGACAGTTAGAATAATTAATCAGTGGAACAACCTGCCTCCAGAAGTTGTGAATGCTCCAACACTGGACGTTTTTAAGAAGAGACTGGACAACCACTTGTATGAAATGGTATAGGTTCTCTTGCCTGAGCAGGGGGTTGAAGACCTCCAAGGTCCCTTCCAATTCTATTATTATTGTTATTGTTGTGGTTGTTATTATTATTATCATGGTGATCTAAGAACTATTGTTTTACAAACTGATGGTGGCACTTCAGCATTTGATTATGTCCTCTTCACATAATCTTGTATTGTTGTCCTCTTGTATTGCTCCACAATACAGCACAACACACATTTGGTTCTTAAAACCTTGTCAAAGAGATGATTGATTGAAAGATAGATAGACAGACAGACAGACAGACAGACAGACAGACAGACAGACAGACAGACAGACAGACAGATATCAGAGATTATAGATAGGTTGGAAAATGTCAGGGCTAAAATTTAAAGCAGGCATGTCAAACTGCCGGCCTGCAGGTTGGATGCGTCATGCTGAAACTGCGCCCACCCCATTGCCGGTAATGGGGAAAAAGTCACGATACATCGCATGACGTCATATGACATCGCGAGTTTGACATGTCTGATTTAAAGTCTCATTCGGCTAATAAGAGTCCTCCTCCTCCTTCTCCTCTCACATGGAAAGTGTTCCCAGTGCCAAACATGTTTCTGAATGTCTTGAGACAATTAAAGAACGGTGACTTCAGACAAAAGAAGACCTTAGTAGAATTGACAGAAATAAGAGAAAACAGACGGTTATTGTGGAGATCAGTTGGAAAACTGCCAGTTTTGCTGGAGGGAAGAGCTAAGCGAAGGTCTAGCTTGGAGTCATTGCATAGCTGCAAGTGATATAAGTTTGACCTCCTCTAAGACCCATGAAGCCTAATCTGATCATTCCCACGGGAAGGCAAACAGCCTCTTGTAATGTAGGTGGTAGATGATAAAATTACTGAGTTTAGCTCTTCATGAGTGGCTCTGATTACTGTATTTGCTTCTTGAAAGATTCTGGGCATTAATAATTCTCTAGTAGAAAACAATCAATAGCCCTCTCATAGGCTGAACAATTCCCCAGTTGCCTCTCAGATGTACTTCTCAGATTATATGAAAGAAGAGGAAGGTACTAAGTCAGTGGTGGCGAACCTATGGCATGGGTGCCAGAAGCGGCACTCAGAGCCCTCTCTGTGGGCATGTGCGCCATCGCCCCAGTCGTAGGCCTTCATCTGGGTTTTATAAAACCTTTTTGCTTTAGGCCTCCGCCGCCATGTGCAAAAAAAAAAAGGTTCAATCAATCAGTCAATTTCAACTTCTCGCGGGAAAAAAAAGATCTTGCAAAGTTGGAATTGATTGACTGAACTTTTTAGTCCCACCCAGTCTGCCGTTACCACTGCAGCCACGCCCACCCAATTGGCCATGCCCACCCAACTGGCCACACCCACCCAATGGGCCACACCCACCCGGCACTCAACGATGCAAAAGTGGGTTTTGGGTTGCAGTTTGGGCACTCAGTCTCTAAAAGGTTCGCCATCACTGTACTAGGTGATATCTAAAAAGAGATTTGATGAGAATGATTTTGTACATGGATGGCAATGAGGGAGATAAAAATGGTCAAATAATTATGGTAAAATAAAATAAGTACACGACTGGAGAATGTGGGCATCGATCCCACCACCTCTTGCATGCAAAGCAAGCACTCTACCATATGAGCTAATTCCCCAGCTCCACATAGCCTTCAGACACCAAACTACAAAATCGCAGGATGCAGAAACTGAAGAAATTTAAAAAAATGTCGAGTAATTTGGCAAAATGGGGTAAAATTTTGACTAGGAGAATGCAGTCATTGCTCTTGCTATCTCTTGTGTGTGAAGCAAGTGCTGTGTCATTTGAGCTGATTGCACTGCATCCTAGCAGTGCTTCTCCATCATTTCTCAAGAAAGAGCCACCTAGAAGCTGTTATGCAGAATCATACAGGATGGGCAGGGGTGGATCAAGCCTAAAAACTTTCTGATGAAGGTAGGCATTAATCCCACCACCCCCTGCAAGCAAATAAAGAGTTTGGTATTGCCACTAATGCCCAATTGCCTGGCTGGTCTGCTTTGCAAGAGTGTAGAAATTTAGGATAATATGCACAATTTGCTGGGGACAGGATTTTCTCTAGGGAAGCCAAAAGTGAATAGAAATTAACTGGAGAATGCAGGTATCGATCCTGCTACCTCTTGCATGCTAAGCAAGCGCTCTACCATTTGAGCTAATTCCCCAACTGTGTGATATCCTTGTTCTACCATGTTATAGTATCTCAGGACAAGATGCAGAAACTGGGGAGATGTAAATGGTCTAATTCTGGCCAGGTGCCCTGGAAATGATCAAAGCATTCAGTTCTCTGGAAAGAGTTTGAGCTAGGACATCCTGAGCAATTGGACAAGGCCCTCACAGTGGTAAGCTTGGCCACTTGAGTTCTGAACCTCTCCCCTTCTGGATTGATTAAGGCCTGGTCCAAATGGTGGTTCATGAATTTTTGAGGGAGGGAGGATTCTGCCAGCCTTGAAGGAGTCAGGGGTGCTCCCGCTCCTCAACCTTTCATCCTTGGACCTGACTGTATTGGATAGCTTTCTTCCAGTTTTCCATTCTTCTCTTTCTCGGTAAGATGGTTGAGAGGGTGGTTGCCTTTCAGATGCAGAGGTCCCTGGATACAACAGGTTATCTGGATCCTTTTCAGTCTGGGTTCAGGCCAAGGTATAGTATGGAGATTCATGCATGAATCTCTCTTTCTCTCTGTGTACATATTGACAGCTGTACAGCCACAAGGTTAAATTAAATGTCTATATCCAAAGTAAGAGCATTAAGGGTAACAATATAGCCTTGTTGAGGATGTCTAGAGCAACCTTGGGCAGAGGCTGCTCTGGGATTCACCCACAAGGCTGTGTGGAGGAAATTGCAAAGCATCTGTCAGACAAACTTGCTTAGATTCACTCCTAGTTGGAAGCCAGCTTTGATATAGGTGAATCACCACAGTCCTGCCATGGTATCTGGGAGGCTTTTCAGAAGTGGTTTGCCATTGCCTCCTTCCAGGAGATGAGAACAAGTGATTAACGCAAGGTCACCCATCTGGCTTCATGTCTAAGGCAGAGCTAGATTACTCATGGTCTCCTGGTTTCTAGCCTGGTGCCTTAACCACTACACCAAACTGACTTGGACCAGAAAATGTGAGCAGGGTCCTCATGACTCTGAGCTGAGCCATATTTTATTGGATCTATGTCCTTCCTGTTTGGCAAAGCCTTCCTGGGATGTGATATACTGTGGTTGTGGTAGATTCTTCTTCGAGAGAGGTAGTTGTCACTCTGCTTCTTAAGGAGGCATTGGATTGCCCCTTTCTCAAGAAACCATCATGAGACCCAACCATTTGGGATAGTTTTTATCCAGTCTCATCCCGTCTTCTGGGGATTTGTTGCTAAGGGAACCATGGAACAGCTTCAGAGACTCTTGGATGAAATGAATTATCAGGGCCTCTTTAAGTCAGGTTTCAGATCTGGATGTGGGATTAAAACAGCATGATTGGGATAAGGGCTGTGTGTGCATCCTTGCTTTTCCAGATTTCTTGGTGGCCTTCCATACTGTGGCTTCCTTCTGGACTATTATTATTATTATTATTATAAATAAAAAGTTGGAAGGGACCTTGGAGGTCATCTAGTCCAACCCCCTGCTCAGGCAGGAAACCCTATGCCATTTCGGACAAACGGCTGTCCAGTCTCTTCTTAAAAACCTCCAGTGTTGGAGCATTCACCGCTTCTGGAGGCCGGTTGTTCCACTGGTTAATTGTTCTCACTGTCAGGAAGTTTCTCCTTAGTTCTAGGTTGCTTCTCTCCTTGATTAGTTTCCACCCATTGCTTCTTGTCCTGCCTTCAGGCGCTTTGGAGAATAGCTTGACTCCCTCTTCTTCGTGGCAGCCCCTGAGATATTGGAACACTGCTGTCATGTCCCCCCTCGTCCTTCTCTTCATTAAACTAGACATACCCAATTCCAGCAGCCAGTCCTTATATGCTTTAGCCTTCAGTCCTCATGTAATCCATATCATTTGGAGTTAACCCCCATCAAGTGTACAGTGACTGTGCATGATGGGAATTATTGCTGAACACACCTGGAAAATACAGGCTGGGGAGCCCTATTATTATCCAATGGTGAAATGTTCCAAATAAAACAATAAATATGTATTTTGACCAATGCAATTCTATCACTACACTTTCTTCAGTGTCTGAACAGCTAGCTACCTTTCTTCACTCATTTGTGGCCTTCATACCCTGAGTGTAAAGTCATATTCATATATGTATTGGCAGTGGGAATTGCTTTTTGTGCTCAGAGTAGATGATTCCTACTGTTAGAGAGATTAAAACAAGCTGCTGATGAAAGAACAGCATGGCAGCAAAAAATAACATCAGATTATCAGGAACACTGCAGCATAAAAACGTAGAAAAAAAATAACCACCTTTAAAATATCCCAGTTTTTAACATTCTTAGGAAGTAAGAAAAACTTTCACCTGGCATAAAAGAGGACAAGTTCAGCATCTCTAGAGAGCACACTCTATGTCAGGGGTGTCAAACTCGCAATGTCATGTGCCGGCAATGGGGTGGGCACGGCTTAGCTATGATGCATCCGGTCCGTGGGCTGGCAGTTTGACACCCCTGCTTTATGCACTGGTGTCACCACTGAGTAGGTCCTCACACTTGTAATTATTCTCTTCATTAAGAAGGGTTTCTTCAGAGGATTCTGGAACAATCTCAGAGTCTGACTTGGTACAGAAAACCTCTATAGGTGGGGTTTAAAACAGAAAGCAAAACAGAGGCTCTTTCAGCAGGGCTAAAGGAGAATAATGCAATAACTAGTTTGATCATTTACTTGCTTTCTATCCTTTCCTTGTGAATTGCAAACATTGAAATGCTTGCTAAAGCAAATGGATCTCCTTTCCAGGATGTGCAGAGACCTCATCCATCTCTCTGGCTTCTGGATACAGAGTGGACATTTCTTCTCTCCAAACACATCTATACTAATTAATAGCTAAAGCTCTTACAGAAAAAGGATCCCATCATATCTTCAGGCTAAGCGATCACTCAATATTAAGGTGAATTCCCCATCAGCTTAGGAGGAACACATGAAAAGAAACTTGGAGGAGATGCAAAAAGTGGGTTGAGAAGGAATTTCTATGGATGGAGCAAAATAAATAATAGCTGGAGAATACAGACATTGATCCTGCTACCTCTTGGTTGCTAAGCAAGGGGTCTACCATTTGCGTTAATTCCCCAGTTGTCTGAGAGCACTCTTGCATAATTTCACAAGAAAAAGAAAGAAAGAAACTAAGATAACACACAGAAGCCAAAACCAGAAGTTTGGTATTCCATATTGAGAGCGGGTCAAATTCACCTACATCAATGGAAGTCCTTAAACCAATATATCTGGAGCTTCAAAGGGGTGCCTGAATTTGCACTAAGAGCCATCCAGACTGCCTCACATGAGTAAAGCCTCCATCTAAAATTTAGCACCGCTTTATAAAGCCTTAGTAAGGCCACATCTGGAATGCTGCATCCAATTTTGGTCACCACATTCCAAAAATATGTTGAGAGTTTGGAAAAAGTGCCAAGAAGAGCAGCTAAGACGATTAAAGGCCTGGAGACTAAAACATAAGAAGAACCGTTGCAGGAATTGGGTATGGCCAGTCTAGAGAAAAGAAGGACTAGCGGGGACATGATAGCAGTATTCCAGTATTTGAGAGGCTGCCACAGAGGAGAGGGGTCAATTTATTTTCCAAACCACCAGAAGGCAGGACAAAAAACAATAGATGGAAACTAACGGTTAGTTTCTATAGTCCAAAATACACATAATAACTTTGCTTGATTTTGTCTTCTTCCAAGAATAGTCTCTTTGCAGCCTTAAATTAATACAATTCTTATTAATTTGATAGGTAACAATTAAATATAAAGATTTTTCTAAAATTTCTACCAATAATAATCTCATCAATATCCTGCTTCTTTTCTATCTGGTCATCTTGGTTGCCTCGTCCCAAATCCTGTTTACAATTCTTATTTAAATTTATTTTTCCTACAATGTTCAAAACATTTCTACTGGTTAAAATTTTCCCATCTCAGACAGGTTATTGTCCAGTCTCTTTTTAAAAATTTCCAGTGATGGAGCGCCCATGATTTCTGGGAGTAAGCTGTTCCACTGGTCGATTGTCCTCACTGTCAGAAATGGATGGTCTCCAGATCTTCCATCCACCTTAACACAATCTGAAAACAACATCTTCTATCCCATATTCTTTGGGAGGACTCAATAGGTGAACAAAATTCCAGATCCAGTCTAAACATTGGGCTAACTGTTCAACAACAGGGGACTGGAGGCTAAAACATATAAGGAACAGTTGCTGGAATTGGGAATGTCTAGTTTAACGAAGAGAAGGATGAGGGGGGACATGATAGCAGTGTTCCAATATCTCAGGGGCTGCCACAAAGAAGAGGGAGTCAAGCTATTTTCCAAAGCGCCTGAAGGCAAGACAAGAAGTAATGGGTGGAAACTAACCAAAGAGAGAAGCAACCTAGAACTAAGGAGAAACTTCCAGACAGAACAATTAACCAGTGGAACAACCTGCCTCCAGAAGCGGTGAATGCTCCAACACTAGAAGTTTTTAAGAAGAAACTGGACAGCCATTTGTCCAAAACGGTATAGGGTTACCTGCCTGAGCAGGGGGTTGGACTTGATGACCTCCAAGGTCCCTTCCAACTTTTTTATTATTATTATTATTATTATTATTATTATTATTATTATTATTATTATTATTATTATTATTATTATTATTATTATTATTATTATTATTATTATTATTATTATTATTATTATTATTATTATAAAATTGCCATCAGTCAATTGCAAAAGGCGGCTTATAACATGTGATGATACCTTTAATAACATTAAACAACATCTGCCTTGGGGAAGATTCAATAGATGGATAAAAATGCTAAATCAAGTCGAAATATATGACGATCTGATGCACTTGATAGAAAACATGCAAAATCTGCATTTTCGTTAACAGCTCTCACTCATACTTACCATTTCATTCAAATTTTTATCCAGACAAGCAAGAAGCGTCAAAGTTCAACTTTTAATCTTGTACATTCAACCCCCCTTCTCTCTTTAGCATCTTGCAGCAATTTTTATTTATATTTCCTT
This sequence comes from Protobothrops mucrosquamatus, assembly GCF_001527695.2. NCBI lineage: Eukaryota > Metazoa > Chordata > Lepidosauria > Squamata > Viperidae > Protobothrops > Protobothrops mucrosquamatus. Next base: position 227,749 of record NW_015387733.1, on the reverse strand, counting down.
CCTGTTTTAAAACTCACCTATAGACGTTTTCTACAGTAAATCAGACCCTGAAATTATTCTGGATATCCTGCATGCACTCTTGCTTAATGAAGAGATTGTTTACTAGTGGGAAAGAATATATTTGATGGTGGCACCAGCCCTTAGCGTAGGCTCCTTAGAGAAGATGAATTTGTGCTCTTTTGTGCCAGATTAATTTAAAAAAATAAATAAAAATCCTAGGAGTGTTAAAGATTGGGATTTTTTGAAAGTCCTTTTCTATATTTGCATTGTGTAGTATCGCTGCTAATTTAATGTTGCTTTTTGTGTTGTGCTGTTCCTGCTTTTGCAGCTTGTTTTACTCTGACTTTACAATGTCACAATCTTATGTTTTCATCATCATTTTAAACTTTATAGAACATTGGGCAAAAAAAACAACAACAGCAATCCTATATTGTGCAATCTGTTTTAGAGACAGTCTTATCATGCTTGCAAAGGAAAATTCTACTAATATACTGTATGTAGGGCTACTTTCTTTTATCTTTGATTTTAGGCCTTTTGCTACAATTTCAATGAGTATCATGACTAAAGTGGCAGGATTTTTATTTATTTATGTTTGATATGTTTGACCTTTCAAATCTCCAAAGCAACTGATGGTTTGGAGCAATCATAGCATTCCACTTCTTCAGCCTGGTTCTTTGAGGGGCTTGGTCCAGGAAACAACCCACTGGGTCTTTCTCTGTGGAAAACAAAAGGAAGAGGAGAGATCATCTCTGAATTCCAGAGATCACTTATGGCTTTGACAATCTTGGCAACAAGTGATGTGGGTTCAAGTGAGTTCAGAAACCCTAAGGATTTCAGCCACAACAGGCAGGGGGTCTCAACAATGTATAACTTTATTCCACTAATCTGAACAAAGAAAAGCCATTTCCATTATGTTATTTTATAAGTATAACCAAGATCTGACGACCACAAATGGATGAAGAAAGGAAGCTGCTCAGACGCTGAGGAAAGTTTAGAAGAGAAGTGGTAGAATGGTATTGGTCAGAATACACCTTTATTGTTTTATTTGCAACATTTCTCAGTTGGATAACAATAGGTTTTCCCCATCAGTATTTTCCAGTTGTGTTGAACCATGGATCATCATGCACAGTCACTGCATACTTGATGGGGAAAGCTCTCCAAAAACTGACAGAAGAAAGGCTAGCGTCATTTGTGACTAGCCCAAGCTACATGCAGCCGAAGCCAAAAATTACCAAACTAAGCGTGATTGTAAATAGTGTGACTGAACTGGGTAAGAATATTGATTTTTTCTCTCCTACCTGACTGATTTCCTGAGAAAAAAAGAAAAAAACCCAGAAGTAAAAATCCTTCAAAAGTGAGGGGGGGTGTGTCTTTGTCCCACCCTCCTCTGAACGGAAGCAGCAAATTAAGTTTATGGGAGGGGGGAATTGAATGATGGACTGGTATTGACATCTAGTGGTGGATAAAAATACTGCCCTAAATATACAGCCCAGCAAGAAAAGCCTGTTGTCGTGACCTTCAGGGTGTTGATTAAACAAAAAGCAGCTGTAACAAAAGAAAAGAAAACATTGTGGACTATCTACAAAGTGAAAACTACAAAACTTAGAAAAAAATTGACCTTCCTGGATTATAAATATTTTTTAAATTGCGACTTTAAAGTGATTGGCAGAGAAATGACTTTTGGTCATTATGGAGCATCAGAGATCTGCAGAAAGAACATACCAAGAAAAAATAAATACTTACCAGGAGGAAATGTTTGTTCTGTCACAATAAATGCAAATGATATTAACTTCAAACCATGAGGAAATTAAAAATGAATTTGAAAATTTAAATGAATGCATTGTCAATTTAACATCACAACAATCAAATGATCAGAAAACAAAGAGAGAGAGAGAGAGAGATCATGTAAAGCAGACAACTGAACATAAGCTAGTGGAGACTCAAGTGGAGAAGGACTTACAAGAAACATTGAACATTGAAAAGATTACTGGTGCAAAGATACAGAAGTGAGTTTTTCTGATGCACCGGCTCTTTGTTATGCTTGTGATGGAGGTTATTGTTTCAGGCAAGCTGAATATATAAGTAAGATCCTGTTTGAAGTATTCAAGGGGTTTCCCTTCCTTTTCTCTTTTTCCCTCTTCCTCTCCCCATCTTTTAAAATGATCCTTTCTTTCAACTTCCCAATACAGATGGCAGGTTGGAGCATTAATATGCTGGTTGCAATACAGAAGAAAAGAACAATGAATGCAACAAACAAATATTAAAAAAAAACTAAGGACATTCACAACAATCACCTATTGCTGTGACACTTATTCTTGCAATTCTGCTAGTCCAGTTGAGTACTTAATAAGGGACAAATAGATTTAGAGCTATCTCCCATTAACAGAGGGAGACATCTGTCTCTCCTTCCTCTTTCCCTCCATCCATCATGCTGTATCTGACATGACTCTCAGTCAAGCTGATTATTTGTCATGTAATAAACAGTTTCTGAGCATAATTACAGCATTCCTTTGCTCCTAAGTTTGATAAAGACAATACGTCAAATATTATTTTAAGTAAAGGTTGTGAGAGATGGAGTCCTCAATAGAGTCCAGAGTTATTGTTTGTTAATCCTTAGCAGAACACAATGATAAACCAAATAATCCAAAATGTATTTCATTTGTCAATAACTATCCAGTTAGGGTTCAGTGATGAAAAGGGGAGGAATGGAAGATTGAGTGAATCCAGGAGGAAATCAGAAGAGGAATCAACATGGAAATCTCTAAATGCCTTGCTTTGAATCTGGGCCCTGCTCCTACTTTCCTCAGGGTTTATCACCAAAAAACCCCCAAATTGATTCACTTTTATTGTGTGAACAACAATAAAAAAAACTAGCCCCACATGATGTCCTTGGGTTCATGGCATCCAACATCAATCTTACCTGACTTATTATCCCTAATAAGGACAGGAGGAAGAGCGCTTCCAGATGGGCAGGCAGGTGTCTTGCTCGGCTGTGCCTTGGGGGGCACTTTTTTCAGTGCCATTGTAACTTCGAACAGTCACTAAGCGAACTGTTGTAAGTCAAGGACTACCTGTACTTTATCACTTTTTTCCTTTTTTTGGGAGGTCATCAAGTTTTTGACACCTTGCTAGGCGACTGGTGGTACTCGGATGTTGCCATATCCTAAAAGTGGTACAATGGGTGAAAAGGTTGAAAAGCCCTGATTTAGTAGACCTGTGGATCCAGTTTGGTTAACCACTTTTCCTCAGGGCACGAACAAGTAGAATTGCCAGAAAATACTGACTTTTAAAGCATGGGATGAATATCCCAAATGCAAACATCCTTGTTCTAATGCTGTACTAGTGTCAATGCTGCAAATACTGTATATTCTTGCTTTGACAATATGCAGAACTGTCTGGTATTTATATAGTTAAATCAGGCAACAGTGAAAGCTGGGAAAAAGAAACCGGAAGTAAATCATGTCGTCCAAGTTAATTGGAAGATGTGAATCATGACCCCAAAATGAGGGAGGGAAAAATGCTTAATATGTATGTGTAACGGAAAAGGATCAGATCTAAGCATTTTTCCACCATGCTGTACTGACGTCTCTGTAACCTTAATAAATGCTTTTAGGAAAAGATATGCCTGAAAGTCCTTTTAAGTGTTTCGTTAATCAGACACATGACAACTAGCTTGCTAATCTTCAACCATCTGTCATGCAAACAGGGAGGCTGGAAAGATGTCAGAAATTCAAAGCTATAGGGCACATCAGTAAAAACATTAAAAAAAATAGTTAAAAGAAATCAAAGGAAATTCTTTTCCACGGTGCTGCAAGAAATGGACTTTTCCAGGTATCTGGAAAGAAAGTGAAATACAAAGAAACAAACTTATGTTCTTCACTGATTTTTTTTCAATACAAACAATTGAATTTACCAAGACAGATTATGTCTCCATCATCCCCACCACACTGGACAATGTCTTCTTTCCTTAATTATCCTTGCTTCACTGAGAAGAACATACCTTCCCCAAGCCAAGGCAGAGCCAGGTATCCCTTCACCATTGGCCCTTCCAGGAATTTCACCTAAAATAAATGGGATGAAAGTGATCTGCGCAGGAGCATCCTATGAATATCCATATGAATGGCTTTATTAGTGGTAGGTCTTTAAACTGCACCTGGAGAATAATAATTAACCAATGCAGTACCCATAAAATCAGTAGAACATGTGTCCATGGGTAAGAACTCAAGAATACCCAGATGACAGCATTTTAGCCTAACTAAAAATTTCCAGATGGTATTTGAAAGCTCTTAAATAGCTGATACCATAGCTTTAGCATCAGTCAAAACCAGGCCCAAACCACCCTGGTCACAGCCTCCAGCTGCTGATTTAACAGTAGCCATGAATCAAAGAATGACCCCACATCACACAGTTGCTTCTCCAATGGTAGGGCAACCCCATCCAGGGAAAACATGGATGGGGGGCAGACACTAAACCCAAAGTGCATGGAGTAAATGGCTTTCTGTTATGTGGGTTCAACTGGAATTCTCTCTCATTCAGGATCTAATAGAAGAAGTCTTGATTTTCCTCCATTACTCTGAGGAACACTTATTGTGCCCAAAGTGTCAACCAATACTCTGGTCCCAAACAACTGCACCCACACTTTCTCTTGGTTCAGCATGCTGGAGCTTCACTGCATTTTTCATTATTCTCAGTCAAGTAGTAGAGCTCAAGCAACAGGTGACAGCCAGCTCATTTTCTGTTAGCAAGAAATCTTGGTTTAACACAAAATAAGGAAACATTTTCTTTGGAGCTAGGATAATAGATATATCTGTTTTTTATTCTGTGGTGCAGTATGCAGTATTGCAGGCTAATTCTGCTGATTGCAAAGGATTCAAATCTCATGGTTGACTCAGCCTTCCATTCTTCCGAGATCAGTAAAATGAGGATCCAGATTGTTGGGGACAATATTCTGACTCTGTAAACCATTTAGAGGCAGCTATAAAGCACTGTGAAGTAGTATATAAGTCTAAGTGCTGTTGCTATTGCTATTCTTATTCTCACCCTAATATAATCCAAATATCTTGGACCACATTGCTATCAACTTAGCAGTGCAAGATCAAAGACTGGATTTTGAGTGCTGTTGTGCAAATACAGCTTAATGGCAACATGGTTAATTGTCCTCACTGTTAGAAAGTTTCTCCTTAATTCCAGGTTGATTCTCTTCTTGATTAGCTTCCATCTATTGTTTCTTGTCCTGCCCTCTGGTGCTTTGTAAAATAAGTTGACCCCCTCTTCTTTGTGGCAGCCCCTCAAATATTGGAATACTGCTATCATGTCACCCCTAGTTCTTCTTTTCTCTAGACTGGCCATACCCAATTTCTGCAACCATTCTTCACATGTTTTTGTCTCCGGGCCCTTAATCATCTTAGTTGTCTCTATCTCTACCTCTATGCCTGTGTATGTGTCTGTCATTGTCACTATGTTAGAAAAATTATATTCCCCATTATACTGTTCACTCTATCTAGATTAGCTTTAAGGAACAGCAAACCCTTATTAGCACTGATGATGTTACTGAGTTTTGGTGATGAAACATCTACAAAAAAGCTACCATCCCTGAATATTTGTGTTTCCCCTGAGATCCTCTTTTCAGAAAAAGAATTCCCTAATTCACAGTTTTCTCTTTATCTTTAAAGGTAAAGGAGTCTATTTTGGAGACTATGTGCAATGTGCTTCACAAGTGGACCTTAATAGTTGTGGCAGAACTATAGTCCTGAGCAATCATATTTATGTTATAAAGTGTTGTAAAACGAACATGTGCAATGGGAAGCATGCACCTTTTCCTCTCCCTAAGTGTGCCAACGGTGTATTGGGAGCATGAGGGAAATATTGCAATTAAGTTGAGAAATGTTCCAAATAAAACAATCAATATGTTTTCCTGTGGGTGTAATTCCATAATTTCAAATCAGCAACAATAGTACAGAATGCAAACATAGAAAAACACAATTTTAAAAATCCCAGTCTTTATCCTTCCTAGAACAATAAAAAAGTTTACATCTGGCACAAAAGAGTACAAGGTGACTTTATGGACTGGTCCCACTATCAAATGGGTCCTCCCATTTGTGACTAGCCTCACCATTAAGCATGGGCATTTTTGAGCAAATTCCCAGACTGCTTGGATACCTTAATCTATCATACTGTAACCAGGAAGAGACAGTCCATCAGATAACTTGGTTCAAAGTCATATAGGACTTTAAAGGTGACAACCATTATCTTGAATTCTACAAATTAGCAGTCAATGCAGCTCCCGCAGGAGAGGTGCGCACATCTGGATTTACACAAAATCATGCTGACTGCTATATTTTGAACCAATTGGAGCTTCTGGAGACTTTTCAATGGCAGTTCCATGTAGCGCACATTGCAATAGTCAAGGTGGGACATGTTTAGTGTGTGAGTGATTCTGAGCAGCAATTGTTGGTCCAGAAAAGGGTGTAACTGGTGTAGAACCCACACTTGCACAAAAGCCCTTCTACCCATGACTACTGCATGTTCAAAGCAGGAATTGTGAGTCCAGGAGAACCCTCAGATTACACACCGGGTCTGCCTGGGGCCGGGCCAACCCTTCCAAGACCAGGGATTGCAGTTCTACATGGACCAAAAAAAACCAAACTCCAAAGGCCATTTGGTCTAGATAGGATTCAGTTTCAGCCAGTTGCTTCCCATCTTGCCCTTAACAATCTCCAAGTACTGTGAAAAGGGAGGTCATAGCATTGCTTACCTAACTATGGGCTGAAACATATAGTTGGATATCATCATCATATTGATATCTCAGTCCATGGTGGCAGATAATCTCACAAGCCGCTTCAGGTAGCTGTTAAACAGAAGTGGAGAGAGTACCAAGCCCTGTGGATCTCCACAAAGCAGGGGATGAGGACTAGACCTCTTGCTTCCTATCAACACAGACTGAGAGAGGCCTCAGAATAAGGAAATGAACCTGGAGAACACAGAAGTCCCACTCTCAACCCTTGAAGCCACTCCAGAAGGATACCATGGTTGATGGTATGGAAAGACTCTTTTCTTTCTTCCTCCTCCTCCTATTTCCTTCTTTTTCCTTCGTTCTCTTTCCCCTCTTTCCTTCTTTTTCTTTCTCTTTCCTCTCTCCCTCTCTCCTTTCTTTTCCCTTCTTGGATGCTCAAATGAAAAAGGGGAAACATTTCTCAATGCCTCCTTGCCTTGTGATCAAATGCCACTTTTGCAAGTAGTTTGTGGCCACTTAAAAGATTGAGAAAAACCAGGCTCAGTTTATCTCGTGCTTGCATTTAGTGGGGGCATCCACAGACAACAGTACAGCAAAACTGTCAAAATGGTGGCTGTGATAGTTGATCACAGCTCCTCCGTTTTTTTATGTGCAACAGCTTTAGCGTTTAGGATCAGAGGTAGCTTAGTTGGAGAATGTGGGCCAAGATCTCATGACCTTCTGTGTGCAAAGCAATCAAATGGGCATTGCAAATGGGAAGGATGGGAGGATGACCCATGAATGGGGGGATGACCCATAGGTGCTTTTCCAAAAGGCAACCGGACTTCATTGCTTTTTTTTTTTCTTGAAAAAATTTCACTTCTCCTTCACAAAGCTTCTTCAGTTCTGAGTCATCATCTTCCATCAGTACAATTTATTTGATTTATATGGGAAGCTATCTTATACAATATAGCCTGGATGGCTAGCAACAGCCATACAGAATATTAAAATGCCCGATGTCTGGGGGAAGATCTAATCTTTCAAACCCTTGTACGAGGCTAAGAGTCTTGGGGTCTTCTTGATATCTGAGGGAGACTGAGTAAGAGCCTCTATTGAAAAAGATCATTTCCCAGACCCTGCCAGACGTCATTAATAGAGGACTTTTGGAGTCCAGGCAGTGTGCCACTTAAAGATGAAGTACAATGATTTACAATATTTTCTTTTTTGGAATACACCAAAAGTAAACAAGGAACCTTGTTTTGTTTAAGACTTTTTTTTGCAGTTCTTTAGAGAGCAGCCCAGTGATGACTATACTTTTTGTGTACCAGTAAAAGTGTACATTCTTTCTCTGAATTCCAATCAGTTTGGTTTCTAATTTAAAGTGGGCATTTTGTTCACAACAATCCCTAACAGTTGCTTGGCAAGATGGAGAAATGACATATGTATGGACGAGATGAGATATATTCCAGATGGTACAGCAGTTTTAGAAGTAGCTAAAATCTTAGGGCTAGAAAAGTTGCATTTGAAGTGAAACCAACTTTTCAATTTTGTGCACAATTAAACAATCCATAACCCATTGGGTTATTATTTCAGAGATATTTCCTTACCTAAACAAAGAAACACAATGAATTTGGCAGTGATCATTGGAAACCTACCTACCTTCCTTCGTTCCTTCATTCCTTTGTTCCTTCGTTCCTCCCTCCCTCCCTCCCTCTCTCATTCGCTCAATGCCCTCCATAATGACAGAGCTTTAAATATACTGCCTTCATTGGAAAAGTTCTTGAAAACTCAGGGAGATAATTAATCTGCTTTAGAAAATATCCAATGTTGGCCACAGAAAATAATTTATGCAACTTACTATGCCATAAAATGCTTTATTATCATTTTTATGTCATAAAATATTATATGGCATTATTCAAATTTTACTTCCATAGGAGTCATGGGTCCTAGATTTTGGATGTCTTCTCTAAGTTAGTCTATTTGAAGTTCAACAGGTTTTGCCCTTTGATGCACTGTTTTATCCAGTTAAAGGTTACAGACACAAGAGTTTTAATAGTATATAGATAGATTAAAAACAGAATAAAAGGATAGGGTTATATACATGAAATATGGAATGAGAAACTAGAATATCCCATCTGGGAAATCAATGGGTCCAAGTCTTAAGAAACGTAAAATATATTTTTTATGATTAAAATACAAAATTCATTCATCAGAAAATATTATTTGATGTTTATTGGACTCCCCAGGAATGTGTTTAAAAGGACAGATATGAGATTTTTTTTAATGTTCACATTCTAGGTGATATGCGGACTCTTCTTACATAGTGTTCTGACCCAGAGCTAAGTTGCTTTGTAAATCCAGATCAGACAGATAAATTCAATAAGAATGATTATAAAACAGATACACTTTATTCAGAAGGAAATACTTGCAATTGTGGTTGTAGCTCCTGGATAACATACATCTGTTCATCCTTATAGGTGAGAATAATGCTTCCTCCATACCAACTTCTAGCATGGAAATGAGACCATCTGAGTCCTGCGGTGACCCCATGCTAACTCAGACAAAGAACATTCCAAACTGGTTCGTGGCCAGGATATCCTGCAATGCACTTTAGAAACTCCTCCCACTGACCTACTAACATGATATAGCTGACTAGCTAAAACTACATTACCCATAAGCCATCTCTTAAGGAGACAGCACTTAACCCAATAAATGCCAAACATTCTAACATACAGATCTACATGATCCAGAATACATAGTCTTTCTAGCCATTGGGGATGGAAGAAAAGTTAAGGATGAATTGAAAACTGAGCCATATTTATTTTTTGTGGCACAAATGCACATGATGAGTACATAGAACAGGGCTGTGAAACTCAATTTCATTGAGGGCCACATCATCATTGCGGTTGCCCTCGGTGGGCTGGGTGGGTGTGGCCTACTGGATGGGTGTGGACAGAGTGGGTGTGGCCTATTGGGTGGGCATGCCCAGCTCTACATCATTCACGTCAAGGGTGCCTGTGGGGGCCTGGGCAGGAGTGGGACAGATCTGAGGGTCTCTGGCAGAAGGGGGTGGGACTGGGGCAAGTGCCAAGGCATGGTCCACTGGAGGAGCCTCATTGCCTGCTGAAACCCCTCCACCGGAGCCCATCAAGCCGGATATGTGAAGTAGGCGAGGGCCATTTGCTGGCCACTTCCAGGCGATGGTACATTTCTTCATTTACCACAAAGGGTGACACCTCCTCAGCATGCACCCAGGGGGCAGGGCCGACACAGCAGGGGTTGGTTCCTTGCTGTTTCCAGACGGCCTTGTGGAGCTAAAACTGAATGTGTTTCACCATAAATGGCCACCAGAAAATTGTACATTGGCTCCCAGCCGGCCTGGGCCAGGGCCAAGGCAGTGGGGGCCGTTCCCTCACTGTTTCCAGGATGGCTTTGCGGGCCACATGAAACCACTTCGCAGGCCGCATCCGGCCCCCAGGCCTTGTGTTTAACATGTCTGACATAGAACATGGGTCCCCAACCCTCGGTCCACGGAACCTGTCCCTGGTGCCCAAAAGGTTGAGGGCCACTGACACAGAGCACTCTTTCTGAATACATAGATTCCATGATTATTCACCCTTAATCTCTTGGTCTTCATCACCTACTTGAGTAGAGGGGGTGATTTTCAGGCAATGGTTGGATTTTCAAAACTTGGCTAGATTAAAGCAACATGTACAAATATGAAACACTTTTGTCTATTGATACTAGTCAAGGCTGGCAGTACTTCTGGGTTACCAAGCCAAACATTTATTAAATAACAAACAAACAACAAACATAGCCCCTGGTGTTGTGGTCTACTGAGGGCTGACCTAGTCTTCTCATATAGATATGAAAAACAAAAACAAACCAACAAGGATAGTGTCTGCTTGATAAGCCATCATTCAAAGCTCCTGAGTTAATTTTCATAGAGCAGGTCCAGGTCCAAGATGCCTTACTGAAAGATTACTGGAGAGAGGGAAACTCAGTTCTACAAATAGTATTGCCTAACACATTTCACTTGGCTAATTTTATGCTGTATCTTAAAACATTAACAAATTAAATTATTTGGATTCACACAAGAAAATATACAAAATGCTTGATAATGGTTGAATCAACTTTAAGATGGTGAGGGAATGCAATTGCTGAGTTTTTTAATTCATCTCCTTAGGCCTGAAGGATAAACCGAGTGTATGAGGGACTGGAATCTTGGGTTCTAGGGTTGCTTCAAGATGAGAAGAGTGTAGCCTTCCACTATTGCTGTTGCTGTTGGTTTTTTTCAATTTATAAGTTAACATGAAAGCCACCAACCAAGTGCCAAGCTCAGACCAGTAAAGAGGGTGAGGCTGGGCTGGCTGATCACACCCCCATTGCATAAGTCAAAGGCACAACAACTGCGATTGTAATTCATGTTAAAAACACTATCCCTCTGTTCGGTCTTGTTGCAGAGTTCAGTCATTTTTCCGCAGTCATGTTTCGTGAAGAGCTCTAGACTGCCTGGTGGGAAAAGAAACAAGAAAAATAAATGTTAAAAGCTAGGGCATTTGCTCTACCTTGGGGAACCTATGTGAAAAGTAGCATTTGGAAACTGAAGGTTTTGAAATTTGTTTTTTTTTTAAATATGTTTTTTTTACATAGTCACCTTAATATTTGGTAAATATCATGTTGTCTGGGTTTATGTTTAAAAACAATCAATAACAATTAGTTTCTATAATTCTATAGTCCATAGTTCTATAGCTTTGCTTCATGTTCTCTTCTTCCAAAAATGTTCTCTTTTGCCATCCTTGAATTAATACAATTCTTATTATTTGGATAAATAACAATTAAATATAGACATTTTTCTAATATTCTAAAATTTCTAATATGTTGGGATGGCCTGTATGAGGAAAAAGACTTAAATAGTTAAATGTAATGAAAATCTTAACCAGTAAGAATGTTTTGAATATTGTGGGGAAAACAAATTTAAATAAGAATTTTAAACAGGATCTATGATAAGGCAATCAAGATGATCAGTTAGAAAAGAAGTTTTATATCAATAGGGTTATTATTTGCAGGTTTTGAAATCTGTTTTACTTACAGGTAGTTTTATCAGATGGCACCTCTTGAGTGATCTTAACTGGATTCAGAAGCTAAGCAGGATTAGGTCTGGCTACAGTTTAGATGCTATACTAACAAGGAATCCCAGAGCTGAAAGGTGAAAAGCATTCTCAAAGAATGTCTGTGGAGATTCTCAGTCATCCAGCTCATGGTTGCCACAAAGGTGCTTTTTCAAAAGGCAATTGATTTTGTTTTTCTCTCTCTTTCTTTCTTCAAGAAAAAACAAAGTCCAGTTGCCTTTTGAAAAAGGATCTTTGGAGTAAGTTTGGACATCTCGGCACATTCTAGTATCTTGTAAATAATCATTACATTTGTTGGTATATTTTCCCTTTTCCAGCATTGTGCATATGCAATGCGGGCAGCAGTTATTATGTGTATAATGATGTATTGAAGTTGTTTTTCCATCTTTGGATTGATTATGCCTAATAGGAATATTTCGGGTTTAAGTTCAATTTGTTCTTTTGTTATTTCCTGTATCCATCTCCTTATCTGCTCCCAATAAGTCTTTGCTTTGGGGCATTGCCACCACATATGATAAAATGTTCCCTCTTTATTTTTACATTTCCAACAGTCCAGATTCATATTTTTATATATATGACTTACTCTAGAAATAAAAGACAAGGAAGTTACAGAATTTTATGAGATTGGTTAGAATTGAGGAATAAAAAAGTATGAGAAGTAATGTAAATAAGTGTAAATACATGTAAGAGATATAGGGCATAGTATTGTTAAGAAAAAAGAAAAATGTACTTTGTATTTTGTTTTTTGTAAAGAGAAAAATAAAAAATAAAAAATCTATATAAATAAAAACGTAAATGTTCATTTGTTCAAAATCTTAAATCTCCAAAAGTTCTTCACCGATTGCTTTGAAATTTTGACACAACGTTTCATTCGAATACGTGCGTGTTTCTATATACCTATATTATATAGATGTCACACTTGTGACAGGTAAAAACATGCTTTTTTGAAAAACATCGCCATCTGTTGGACATAAAAGCAACACACGCTACGATTTTACCATTCCATTTTAATGTTTCCGATTTATGATCCATTTACGATTCCATTTCAATGTTTCT
>NW_015387733.1:208052-214749 GCF_001527695.2 Protobothrops mucrosquamatus | reverse complement strand
GCGTGGCCGGGTACAGCTAGTTATATATAAAAAAAGAAAAAGCATCTTTGGGACATCCTCAAAGGAAGCAATGACAGGTCACTTTCATATTGTTGCCAAGATAATGGCATCCTTATGCCCATGTAGTTACCAAGAACTGAGTTTCCTTCACTTTATTTATATGTGTCTATCGTTTTATTTCCACTCCATACTTTAGTCTCAACATGGTGGATTGAGGAGCTGCACAACTGAGAGAGTTCAAGTATTCCTCTAAAACAGGGATGGGCAATAAACAGCTTATAGGTTACTATAAGCCCAAACTATAGAAGTAGCACAAGAAGGTTTTTAAGAGAACCTGGTAGCTCCTATTTAATCCCAAGAATTTTGAATGTTTATCAAAATAAAATGAAATATAGTCTTGTTTTACATAAAACTAGAGATGTAAATATATGCAGCTTTATTTCCAGCTGTCCCAATCCATGTCCTTCTCACCCAGATTTGTCTTTCCAACATTATTCAGATTTTCTCCAACCAGGTTGACAACTATGGGCATTGTTGTCAGTACAGTTTTCATGTAAACAATTCAGATTTTTAGGCAGGAAACACTTGATAAGAGTAGTGTGGTCCAACAATAGATTTCATCATTTTTTAAAACAAATACTTAAATCTTTTCCTCTTGCTTATGCATGAGTGATATGGCCACTTAATTTGCAACATCATCCTATCCACTAAAACCTTTGACTCCTACAAAGAAGTTGAAAATGTCCCCGAGAAGCCCATGATAAAAAATGGGTGATTATATTTAGGTGTTGAAGTTTTTTAATAGGTGCCAATGCTCTCTGTCTCTGTCTCTGTCTCTGTCTGTCTCTGTCTCTGTCTCTCTCTCTCTCTCTCTCTCTCAGACTGTACCTTTATAAACTCTGGTCGTCTCACACTGCTGGTCTTCCTTTGTTCTGCAGGGATCATCAGAACTAAAACAAACACTGCCAACTTTAAAGTTGCACACATTGCATATTAGACCTTGACCTGCAAAGAGAGAAACCAAAAGAGAGTAATTAGTTCAGTTTAAACAGAGAAGTGGGAACAGCTGGGTAAGTTGTCACAATTGCCACATGTCTAAGAATGCTTTGGCTGCCACCTACTGGTCCATCATGATACTTCTTAATAGAGTTACCAGGCGTCCTGCTACACCTATCCAGTAAACATAGCCTTAAAATAAAAAACAGATCCTTGACTTACAACCACAATTGGGACCAGAATTTCTGTTGCTAAGCAAGGCAGTTGTTAAGTGAGCCATGCCCAATTTTTAACCTTTTTGCCATGGTTGTTAAGGAAATCACTGCAGTTGTTAAATGAACCACATGGTTGCTAAGTGAATCCAGCTTCTCCCATTGACTGACTCCAGGATGCTGCAACTTTCATAAATACATGTCGGTTACTAAGTGCCTGAATTTTGATCACGTGACTGTGGAGTTGCTGAAACGATCGTAAGAGTGAGGATTGGTTGTAAGTCACTTATTTCAGGGCTGGTGTAACTTTGAATGTTGTAAGTTAAATAGAATAGAATAGAGCTGGAAGGGACCTTGGAGGTCTTCTAGTCCATCCCCCTGCTCAAGCAGGAGAACCTATACCATTTCAGACAAGTGACTATCCAATCCCTTCTTAAAAACCTCCAGTGATGGAGCAGCCACAATTTCTGAAGGCAATCTGTTCCACTGGTTAATTCTCCTCACTGTTAGGAACTTTCTCCTTAATTCCAGGTTGCTTCTCTCTTTGATTAATTTCCAACCATTGTTTCTTGTCCTGCCCTCTGGTGCTTTGGAGAATAATTTGATCCCTTCTTCTTTGTGGCAGCCTCTAAAATACTGGAATACTGCTATCATGTCACCCCTAGTTCTTTTCTTTAGACTAGCCAAACTCAAGTCTTGCAGCTGTTCTACATATGTTTTAGTCTCCAGGCCTTGGATCATCTTAGCTGTTCTTCTCTGAACTCTTTCCAAGGTCTCAACATCTTTTTTGTAGTATGGTGACCAAAATTGGTTGCAGTATTCCAGGTATGGTCTCACTAGGGGTTTATAAAGTGGTACTAATATTTGTCATGATCTTGATTCTATGCCTCAGTTTATACAACCCAGGATTGTATTAGCTTTTTTGGCTGCTGCTACACATTGCTGGCTCATGTCCTTCTAAGTTGAGGACAGACCTATATTGTCTGACTTGTTGAGTATCTTCCTTGGCAGTTTTTCTCCGTTGGGAAGCTAACCGCTAATAACAATTACTAATTGCAAGTTAACAAACACAGTTCTATGACATTAATTAATTGATTGTACCCTTCATTGACTTGCTACCTGAAACTGACAAGACTTTGATTGATTGAAAGCTTTTGCCTCCTAGCACATTCCTGCTATTGAAAAAACTATTCCTCCTCCTCCTCCTCCTCCTCTTTCCTTTCCCCTTCTCAATTTTTCACTGCAATTTTTGATTGGTGTACATTGGGAGAAAGCAATATGAATCCTCTTGAATGTACAGAGAGTGGAATAAACCTAAGAAAGCCCTAAGGTTTTTAAAGAATTGCGATGTATTTATTTATGTATTTATTAGATTTGTATAGTCTTAGAACACAACTCTGGGTACATCACTGAATAAAGGCATACAGGTAGTCCTCTATTTATAACTATAATTGAGCTCACAACCAGTAAGTCAGTAAGCAGATCATCATGTGACCACACCTGATTTCATGAACTTTTTTTTTGTGGTGATTATTAATAGCAATGGTGCTTAACTTATATACCAATTTATCCAGATGGTAAGTTGTTTCTTCTGGATCCATCTTAGGTTCAAATGGTCATAAGTCTTAAATCGAGGACTATCTGTGGTACCACTACCCAAATGATGACTGGTTCTCCTTAAATTTTAATCTTGTGAAACCATGTCAGTGAGTATCCTGCTGAATAAGCTTATTTCCAAATAAGCAGAAACATCTGGAATTAGAGCCATGCCTGGGAGAAGCTTGACCACATTTTAACATTTCAATATTTAAATAGCCCTAAATACAAAAAAAAAGCAAGGGGATACGTATTTTTCTTCCAGTAGAGCTGGGAGGCTTCACACAGTTTGTGAATTTCCACCCTGACTGAGATGCTCCTTGGAGTTATTTTAAGGTGTAATAATTTGATTTTCATCAGAATTGCAAGGTATGGGAGGTTTAATTCTTCCCTCCCTACTCAATTTTTCATCAGCTGGATATGAAAAACTAACAAGGTTCAAGGGATGGTAAAACAGCTATTAGTATTATGCAGCAGCGTCAGGGGAAACTTGGATCATGATTTCAGCTAAAGAAAATGAAAAGTAAAATTTTCTTTTCAATGGTCTTCAGTTCTAATGGTCTTCAGTTCTAATGCAATGGTCTTCAGTTCTAATGCAAATCAGTGACATTCTTCTTATAATTCCTGTTGTTACTCCATTACATATATCAGATCCTGCAGAACAGGCACGGTACAGGATCCTGCTTGCTGCAAAGTGTTCTATCTGACAGGACCTTTTCTGTCTTGGCACCTGCCATCTGGAATATAATTCCCCAAAAATTCCCCCCTCTAGATTTCCCATCTAGGAAATCTCTTAAAACCCCAGGTTCTTTCAATAAGATCTCAGGGAAGTAGGATGCCCACAAGATGAAGGCTGTGGGTCCATTCTCCCACAGTCTTCTTTATAACTGTTTTAATTAATCTTAATTATATTTATTTGATTGTTTTGTTGCACATCCAGAGTATGTGAGCTGGGTGGCTGTATAAAACTAATCAATGATGCATTTCATGTCAAATTTTCAACAATCCACATTTCTCGAGTGACTGTCATGGATCGTCATAGTAGTTCAGGCCATATCAATGTTTTATTTTATATGAGCCATGGTGGCTCAGTGGTTAAAATGCAGTATTGCAGGCTAACTCACTGCTCACTGCCAGGAGTTTGATCCTAACTCAGCCTTCCATTCTTCCAAGGTCAATAAAATAAGGACCCAGATTGTTGAGGGCAATAGGCTGACTCTGCAAACCACTTACAGAGTGCTATACAGCTTAGCAATAGCAAAGTGCTATTGTTATTATTTATCTTTTTTATTAAATTTATATAGTCACTGAACTCAAACACTATGACTCCAGGCATAATACTTCATTAAAAATCCTCTTAATAGCAATAGCATTTAGATTTATATATCACCCCATAATGTTTTCCAGCACTCTCTGGGTAGTTTACAATGTCAGTATTATTTGCATAATGTCCTAACAATCTGGGTCCTCATTTTACCAACCTCGGAAAGATGGAAGGCTGAATCAACCCTGAGCCCTAGCAGGATCAAACTCTGGGCTGTGGGCAGAGTTTGCCTGCAATACTGCATTCTAACCATTACACCACCTTAAAAAATTGACAATTTTATTTTTAAAAAAACAACAACACCCCACTTCATGTACATGAAGTCATGATGGCTTTATTTCGTTCCTTTTTTGCACAGCTTTTGACACAGGGTGGTAAATGGCAATAGCCAGTATATAGACCAGCTTCACCCCAAGAAATTACTTTCACACAGGGGAAATCCCTGCATGAACCTTGAAAAAGTTGGCATGGGAATCATGCTGGGAGCAGCACAAGGTGGAAAGAAGAGAAAGCTGGAATGGATCCCAGAAAGTTATTATCAGATAGAGTGTGGCCGATTGGGAAATTTCTGGGAATGCCAGAGGTGTGGTTCCCCACAGAAGCATCCAACTTCGCTTCCCATGAAGGGAAGATTAAGTTATTAAAACTCAGCAAGGAAAACAAGTGACTTTCCTTTCTCCACCCAAGTCCTTTCGGGAGTGGCTGTTTTCTATCATGTTGTGGTGGGACACGAGGAATCCGAAGCTTGCCAAATATGAGTTGAAAGTGTAAAGTGAAAAAACAGGTACATTGATTGAGTCATCTCTGGTTTCCACCACGGTTCACTATGGGATAGTTTGCTCCAAAGTCCCTTCCAACATTATTAATATTATTATGGATCATCGCACAGTCAGCCAGATGTTCAGACTGGATTTGGCATTTTTGTCTACCTATCGAGTCCTTACCAAGGACCTGGGATAGGCAGATGTGGATGTTTGATGGTATTACAGATATTGTTGCAGGATGGAAGCAGTTCCTAGTAAGGCCACCTTTTGCAATTGACTAATGGCGAATTTGTCAATCCCAATGGTATTCAAGTGATGCTCCAGTTGTTTTGGGATTGCACCCAAGGCGCCTATTACTATTGGTACTACTCTTGCTTACTTTTGCCACAGTCTTTCTATTTCTATTTGTAGGTCTTTGTATTTTGTTATCTTCTCCAGTTCTTTCTTGTCTCTTCTTCTTCTTCTTCTTCTTCTTCTTCTTCTTCTTCTTCTTCTTCTTCTTCTTCTTCTTCTTCTTCTTCTTCTTCTTCTTCTTCTTCTTCTTCTTCTTCTTCTTCTTCTTCTTCTTCTTCTTCTTGAAGAAGAAGAAGAAGAAGAAGAAGAAGAAGAAGAAGAAGAAGAAGAAGAAGAAGAAGAAGAAGAAGATCCTATTATTATTATTATTATTATTATTATTATTATTATTATTATTATTATTATTATTATTATTATTATTATTATTATTATTATTATTATTATTATTATTATTATTATTATTATTATTATTATTATTATTATTGTCACATGGCCAGAGGAGCTGTGAAGGGTGATAAATCCAGCCATACTGCTATGTGCCCAAAGTTTGACCATGTGACTGCAGAGCAGTGTGACCATAAAAACTTTGAACCCCTCGACCTACGTACAGTTGTGGACCTGCGCCTTTTTCACCGAGCCCTGAAGGCCCATCTATTCCGTGTGGCCGGCCTGGCGTAGTTTGATTATGTTTTAGTGGGGGTTTTGTATGGGGTACTTTTAGAGCAGGCCTGTTATTTAATTTGATTTTAGAACAGAAACTTGTGTATATTTATCGTGGTTTTTATTATCGCCTGTTCACCGCCCTGAGTCCCGTAAGGGAGATAGGGCGGTTTATAAATTCAATAAATAATAATAATAATAATAATAATAATAATAATAATAATAATTTACTTTTATTGGACATGACCTCCGTCTCTGCTCTCTGCAGCTTGTCAATGTGACCCGATCGGTTCAGAGAGCCCGCAGTGCGACCGCCTCACCGGACATTGTTTATGCCGTGGTGGCTTTACGGGGAGAAACTGTAACCAGTGCCAACGTGGCTTCCAGAAGAACTTTCCCCACTGTTCTCCCTGCCATACATGATTCAGCCAGTGGGACCTGGTGCTGAATCAGCTCAACGAACAGCTGCAAAGGCTTCAGGATAGAGTGCGGGCCCTGAAGGAAGGTGGCCCCATACCCGAAGCCAGCAACAGCCGCCTGCGCAGCCTGGAGAGCAGCTTGGCTTGGGTGGAACAGCTTCTGATGGATGAAAAGAGTCTGAGTGGTTCGATGCTGCAGCAGCTCAACAACCTCTTAACAGATACAAGGTATGCCTTGAGGAGCACCCGGAGGCTCCAGCTAGTTCAAAATGCAGCCGCGCGGGCGGTGTTGGGAGGGACTCGTCGCTCCCACGTTACGCCGCTTCTGCGCGAGCTGCATTGGCTGCCGGTAGCCTTCCGGGTGCGCTTCAAGGTGCTGACTATGATCTTTAAAGCGCTCCATGGCAGCGGACCTGGTTATCTTCGAGACCG
>NW_015387733.1:190606-207886 GCF_001527695.2 Protobothrops mucrosquamatus | reverse complement strand
TTCTTCTTCTTCTTCTTCTTCTTCTTCTTCTTCTTCTTCTTCTTCTTCTTCTTCTTCTTCTTCTTCTTCTTCTTCTTCTTCTTCTTCTTATTCTTATTATTATTATTATTATTATTATTATTATTATTATTATTATTATTATTATTATTATTATTATTATTATTATTATTATTATTATTATTATTATTATTATTATTATCACATGGCCAGAGGAGCTGTGAAGGGTGATAAATCCAGCCATACTGCTATGTGCCCAAAGTTTGACCATGTGACTGCAGAGCAGTGTGACCATAAAAACTTTGAATCCAGGTCATAAGTAGCCTCATCATAACTATGAAAAGTTGCCAAATGACTGGTCATAAGTTGTAATGCATATTTTACCTTCTCTCTTTAAGTTTACATAATCATTTCCTTCTTTCCATTATTTACACTTTCCAATAATCAAATCTATAAATCACAAGATCATTTTTCCTCCCCCCCCCAAGAATAAGTACATAAGACATTGGACTTAGTTTTCATCTATTCATGGATCCATGGTAGTTTTGAAAAAGGAGAATGAAAGCCAGTAGCAAACTTCATTTATTGCTTCTTGCTACATTGCAACCAACAGATTGTTAGCCAGTCTTTCCAAGGAGTAGCATACAAAAATAATACCTAAAGTAAAGAAATAAAGTGAAGAAGTAAGCCAATAATTAAATATGTTCCCAATGAAATTTTGGCCAAGTTTCTTTAATACTCTTAGTGGATATATTAAAGTGAAAAGAGCAACCAATGACCAACATAGCCAAATGCAACAGGAGGGATTTCTACACCCCACTAGTATTCTGAAATTTTTGCAAGTGTAGATCGAATGGCAACACTCTCTCTTGAATTTCTTTTTTCTACATAGCCGCTTGAGATACTCTGTTCGCTTATAGCAGTATTCCAGTATTTGAGGGGCTGCCACAAAGAAGAGGGGGTCAAATTAGTCTCCAAAGCACCAAAGGGCAGGACAAGAAACAATGGTTGGAAAGTGATCAAAGAGAGAAGCAACCTGGAATTAAGGAGAAACTTCCTAACAGTGAGGACATTTAACTAGTGGAACAGCTTGCCTTCAGAAATCGTGGGCGCTCCATCACTGGACATTTTTAAGAAGGATTAGACAGTCACTTATCTGAAATGGTATAGGTTCTCCTGCTTAAGCAGGGGGCTTGACTAGAAGATCTCCAAGCTCCCTTCCAGCTTCTATTCTATTCTATTCTATTCTATTCTATTCTATTCTATTCTATTATTTTTCAGCTGGATATCTGAACAAAGCAATGGACAGTTGAATATGGATACCAAAAGACTTGGGAATAGTTCTTAAAATCTGTCTAAAAATTGCTGTCAAAATTGTGTTTTTTAAAATGAAGTTAAAAACATAATGAAATGCATGGGGCAAGTATATAAGCTCTATTTACTTAATTAAGTTTAGGCTAATGTGTATAATAATATATTTTTTTTCATTTGTTTGCCACCCAACTCCAAAAAGGCGAGGTGCCCCTCACTATTTTTAACTGTTTGATGATGGTGATTTGAAATAAACAAGTTCTTTCATTGCATGAAGTTTTGTAACGTCAATCTATCTATAGGATTAGTATGTTTGTCTAAGGGACCTGGAATTAATTCCTTGTTTTGGTTATTTTATTGAGGTTTGTTTATGCAAACTAATAATAAACTAAAGCTGTAACTGTATATGGTGAGATTTACTTCTCAGTAAGCCTGCACTGCAACATAAAGCTCAATTTTTCTGCAATTCATTCACTCATTCAATCATTCATCATTCACTCATTCATTCATTCATTCTACTAGGCTTATATGCTGCTCCAATCATTTACCAACTTTGAGTATCTTATAATTCTACTATGAATTAACAGGATTCAAATAACTAAAACCAGAATAAGAACAAACAAGACAATCCACAAATGGTACACAACATTAGCAAAATATTCTTATGCCAAGGATCCATAAAACCCCATATAATCATAAACCCATAAACAATTCTTCTCTCACTCAACAGTCTGATGGCATAACCAGATTTTGCTTTCCTGAATAATGTGCATAAACTAATCCACATGCATAAACCGCATATTATTTCTAGATTTAAAAAAGGAATATTATATGGCTCCTTCATTTGTATATAAGGCATCTAACGCCAAAACTAAAAATTAAATGAAACAAAAATATAGGTGCTCAAGCAGGATTGATTGTACAGTATTTAGTTCTTGGATGGGAACTTAGGAAAACCCCAGGCTATATACTAGTTTGAATGGGGAAAAACTTCCAAGAGGCAAGGGCAAATCCTTTACATTCTTACCAAGAAAGACATATCTAGACCATCAAAAATTGAATTTAGCCCAGGGGACTTTCTATGTTTACCACTGAAACATCACATCAGATTTTCTTCCTTTCCACAAATGGTCTGATTCAATCTAAAATATTTTGGAATCCCACCAGTGGTAACTACATTAATTTACCCCATGCTATTACCTTCCTATCCAAATAGGCTATATTTTTTATTGGATTTATCTAACAAAATTGGTGCACAGGAACCCTACAGAGAGCACAGTGTTTTGCAGATTGCAGTGCAGAAAGAATATGGACCAGTTTTGCAAAACTGAGACCATCACAGCCTGAAACTCTTGTCAGATAGATTCAGGTGGGGCAGATAAAATACAGATAAAGTAAAGCATTAGAAACTATTTTTCCCCAATGCTGAAATACTTAATCCAGGAATAAGCCATCTGATTGCTTCCAGCTGTTTTGGATTGCAATTTCTAGAAGATCAGATCATCCGGCTCTTGTAGCCCAGAACAGCTGGTGGATTACAGACTGTTGAGTCCCTTTCTCTAGGCAAATGTCTCTAGTCTAGCATAATATTTCTCTTTCACTTTTTCTTCTTCTTCTTCTTTTTTTTTTTTTTGAAAACTTGGCACTTACCAACTGTGCAGAAGACCAGAACAGAAAAACCGAGGAGGAGATACTTGCTCATCTTGATAAATTTCAAAAGTCAGCAGGAGGAGGTGAGAAATGTTCCAATGGCAAAGAGCCAAAGAACACTTTCTAACTCAGATCTGCAACTCTTTCAAGCAGCTTTTGACATGGGCAGGGTTGAAAGGAAGCATTTATTCTCACGAAGGCTTTGAGGAATAGCCAATTGAGTAGCTGGCCGAGGAGCGACACACCTTAATTTTGGAGAATTGTGAAATAGCCCATATATAAATGACATTCCTCAAAATAAAAATTCAGGGCAAATTTCATAAATGAGGATGTCTTATTTTCATTAGAGGGTGCTGGCAAAAGAAGATGGGCACTGTGGTCTAACTTACCTGTAGGGCTTCAAGTCAAGAAGAAATCTGTTGCATTGACTAATTGGCCTGTGCTCATTGCCAATTTCTCTCCTTGTTCTGTTCAAAATTATTTTAAATCTTCGTGCATCTGGGATCCAGAATACAGTAGTTCCTGAATTGTCTTCGACTTCCACATATTTCCTTATGTTCCCAGTACCAATAAGTTTGTGAAAGTACTTCTTTTTGCCAGAGGTTTCGACAATGATCATAAAACAGCATGGATTTTTTTTGCATTATACATTTTAGAATCTTTCCATTATACATTCTAGAATCTTGAATAGTTTTCCAGGAAAAAATCCCTCTGGTCATACCCTTGATTGTTCTTTGATGGCTGGGAAAATGGAACTTCAGACTATCAACCAACACTACTCAACAACAAAACTTTTGTAGACCCTGCAATATTGAATGATCTGTTCCTATTGTAATTTTGAATCTGGCCAAATTATCTATCTATCTATCTATCTATCTATCTATCTATCTATCTATCTATCTATCTATCTATCTATCTATCTATCTATCTATCTATCTATCTATCTATCTATCTATCTATCTATCTATCTATCTATCTATCTATCTATCTATCTATCTATCTATCTATCTATCTATCTATCTATCTATCTATCACACATATTAAACATCAGTAATAATCATAGTAACTGTATTCACATAAATTAATTTTCAATGTAATCAAATTATACGTTATTTTTCTCATCCCATGCCATCTTTTTGTGCTGGCCCCACCCACCTTCTCCTACACATTTTAATACATATTTCCTTTTGCCCTTTCCAACCAATCTGTAAACCACAATCCAATTATCTCTCTCATCTTCATCCTTCCCAGTTTTTCAGTGTAATATTTCTACAGTCCAATAACATGGACAAATAGATATCAAAGGAAAGGGCACACAAAAATGCCTTCCTCTGTGAAAATAATGTAGGCAAATTCCCCCATAACAATAAAAAATATACAGTATCAGGTAGAATGGTATTTGAAGGAGGATATATGAAAACTAATGTGCCTAAAATGTATCTACATTTGCAAGTTAACTTTATTTGAATAAAAATAGGGAAGGAAGGAGGGAGAGGAAGGAAGGAGGGAAGGAAGGAAGGAAGCAAGGGGAAGGGGATATAATTTTTATCAATTATGGGTTACAGCAGTGGTTCTCAACCTTTTTAATGCCGCAACCCCAACCGGTCGTAAGTCGAGGACTAAACTGGTCATAAGTCGAGGACTAAACCGGCCGTAAGTCGAGGACTACCCAACTGGTCGTAAGTCGAGGACTTTCCCTGCCCGGGAGCGCCGCGCATGCGTGGTTCTGCCACCTGCGCCGGCCGAGGTGTAGCTGGCAAGTGGCAGAGACGGAGCAGGCCGACCACCAGCTGGCCCAGCCCAAGGGAGGTAAGGCACCCGCTGGAAAAGGGAGAAAAAATGGCGGACAAAAAAATGGCGGACAGCCTTGCTTGGCGACCCCCATGAAATGGTCAATCGACCCCAAATGGGGTCCCGACCCACAGGTTGAGAACCACTGTGTTACAGCTTCAGACCATATCTAGGGATAGGTTAGTTGCTGGGCCCAAGATTTTTCCATTATTAATGTTGGTTGAATATATAGTCAATGTCTTTAAAACAGCTAGGTTGTCTAACTCTATCCATTATTTTGTGCAGGGATGGGGAGCTGAGTCAGACCCAATGAACCTAATTCATTCTTTCAGTTGCAGGCTGGAAAATGAACAGGGAAGATGGCAAGCCACACCTCCTCTGTGTAATCTATCCTTGCTCTCCTTACATTCTTTTCTCCAATTAAATAAAAGAACATGAATTTCTCAAGAATGATTCTTGCCATACCAATACTTGATGTTTAACCCTTGTGGGAATGCTGAGGGTCATCATATATAGTAATTTGATTTCAGAAAAGCATTTCTAAGTATTTCATTGTATCCTGATTGGCAAGCTACTGAAGAACGGACAGGATGAACAAATGTATTCAGGATTCAGTAGATCTACGGCTGGCTCAGACTTCAATAGCTTCTCATCAAATCGGTGCGAAGCACTAAATGATATATGTTCATGTTCAGTCTTCAGCTAAATATTCTTCAATATGTTAATTAATGACTTGGATGAAGTGAAAGAAAAATGTTGATCATATTTTAAGGCGATTCAACCCTGACTGGGATAGCTGACAGCATAGAAGCCAGAAATATGACTCAAAACAGTATTATTTTTTTTGGCATGATTTTTTTATTTATTTCCAAAGGAAGAAAAAAGTGTATAAAACAAAATGTCAAGCATACACACAAAATGTGCCCCCCCCCAGTTGAACACTGATAAATATATTTCAGCAACAATTCCCCCCCCTTTGCAAAACAGGTCCACAATCTATAAACCTCTACATCTATATTTGCAAAATTGCTATATGACATTAAAAAGTATCACAATTATAGAAATCTATTATCAATCAACCAATTTGACCTATCATCCATACACTATATAAAGAAACACCAGTTAACAGGTAGTCCTAACCACAAAACTAATCCTCAAAGCCTTTTGTCAACAATCTATTGTTGTAGTTAACTCACAGAAAGTCCACAAGTAGCTTCTATTCTCCCATAAATCTTTCACAATCTTTGTCTTTGATCCATCCAGGATCAAATACCATCAATTTATTTTTGATAATAAGAACAACTCCAAGGATCCTGGAGTGGTAGAGAGACAGGGGGGAAAAATAGCAAAAGAAAAAAGGAAGAAAGGAAGCAATGCAACTTGAGCCTCAGTTTGATATACAAATTTTAAAGACTGAATAAAATAAGGAATTAGTGATCTCCATTTTATCTAAACAAGGAGTAATGTTCTTAACATCAGTATCAGAATTTTCAATAATCTTAGTTTACTGTTGAACAAAAAATATTTCAAATTTGTTGAATCCCCATTGCAAAAAAATAAATAAATCCACCACATTGTTAGGTCATATACAGAGAATAATGCTTCCCTAAAATACGTATTTGCAACATTCTGATTATAATTATATGCATTAACTTGACTTTGAGCATGGTGGCTCAAGCACTTAGGAGGTTAGCAAGCCCTTGTTCGAGAGCTGCCATGGGGCAGGATTGAGCTCCCATCCTTTACTCCAGCTCATGCCAGGGACATGAAAGGAGACCCCAACTGGGCATCCCCAGGGCAACGGTGATGTCACTAAGTCTGTCAATCTGGAAGTGCCTCAGTGCTTCTGACATGAGTGCAGCAGCAACTTGACTTTGACAAGATTTAATATTTCAAAATGTCCATATTCCCTAAACATATACCTAGTACTTAGAAATTGGTGGCTGGCCATGGAAGTGGATTTTCCACATACCTGTCACCTTTGTGCAGAGAAGAAACACACTTAGAGGTACTAGCTCTATTTTATTGTAAGGTTACATTAACAGAATCTTGCAAGTCTGAAAGTTCATTTCTCCCCTCTCGCCCTTGTAGCCCAAGCAGCTAGGGTGAGTCCCTTCTTGGATGTTTGTGATTCCTTCTGCAATCTAAGCTGCCTCTTATTCAATGGTTGGCCCTTTCTGCAGATCTTCCCTCTGTCTTCCAACATACCTATTACATTACTCTTCTTATAGTTTAAGAGACTAATCCATCAACATTATAAAGATAAATGTATGGCTCCAAAAATTTGGTGTATGGAAAATCTGGTATTGTTTGTGACATACGAATGAGTTGTAAATTATATATTTATTTGATTTATATCCCACTTTTAAAGGTAAAGGTAAAGGTTTCTCCTGTTCAGTTGTCTCTGACTCTAAGGGACAGTGTTCATCTCTGTTGTTTAGCTGAGGGAGCCATTTTGTCTGAAGACATTTCCATGGTGATGTGGTCACCATGACTATACACCGAGGTGCACACAGAATGCTGTTACCTTCCCACCAAAGTGGTACCTATTTATCTATTCACATCTGCATGCTTTTGAGCTGCTAGGTAGGCAGGAGCTGGGGAAAGTAATGGGAGCTCACCCCATTGCATGGCGCTCAGGTCTCAAATCTAGGCTTTCAGCTTTCTAGCTGACAAGCTCAGCATCTTTTAACCACTGAATCGTTGCACCCCACCTTTACTGTGTGCAATTCAAGAAGGTGTACATAATGTCTAGCTTCCTATTTCCCTACAACAACCATTCTGTAAAATGAGTTGAGTTGATTGAGTGACTAGCCCAAGATCATCCAGCCAGTTTCATACCAAAGGGAAGACTAGAACAGTGTCTTAGATTTTGGTACAGCACATTGAACCATTACACTAAAATGGCTCTCACAGATTATGTATGATTACAATGAAATATGATAATCCTTCATTGAAACTGTTAAGTAAAAATTTCACACAAATGCACACACACACACACACACACACACACACACACACACACACATCTATTGTGAAGATTCCTCAGCCCATTTGAGTTGAAATATCATCAGCTGAACATATTGCAGGCTGAACTTGAAATTCAGTGTGGCAAAGACCATGGGAGACTGAGTAAAGAAATGCAGCCAAGGTCTTTCCCACATACCATTACAGAACTAGAGAGACCAGGGAAAGTTTGAATCAGTATCTGGAGGTTGTCAGGAAGGGGCAAAATAAACTCAGGTTGAACTCTTCCAAAACTGAATGGCTCTGTGGCAAGAAACCTTCAGGAATATTGGCTCAGTAGTTAGTGAGAAACAATAGCACTTCCTCTGAAGGAATCAGCTCCTGATCTGGAAGTTGTCTTGGTTTCCTATCTACTGGTGCCTTTCATTATATCATCAAGTGAAGGCTGGACAACCATGTCTTAGGGATGATATTCTGTATGGGGCAGAAATGTAGAAATTCCAAAGGACTCCTTGGGATTGTGGCAGGATAGAACAGAACAGAGCAGAGCAGAATACTTTATTTGGCCAACTGTGGTTAAATACAAGGAATTTTTCTCTAGTACTATGAATACAGTATATAGACAGACAGATTTCATGGACTAAATTGCCCTTTCTGGTTCTCTTAAGTCTACCTCCTGTTGTTCTTAATTAATCTGTACTATATAATTATCTTATGGGTTTGATTGTTTACTGAATTAGCATTACTATGTTGTATGTGTTTGTTTTATATACCTGGGGAATTAGTTTAATGATAAGAAATTTAGAAATACTTTAAACAAATAACCACACTTCCTAACATGGGGTGGGGTGAGTTTAGATGGTATCTAGAAGTTTAGGATGGCACGTTGGCCACATATCAAGGTGCCCAACTAACAAGTAAGCGAGTATGGGAGTGTCAGCCCTTTGAGGTAGGCCAAGTCAGGAAACAGAGTGAATTATGTTTCAGGAATTCAGGAATAATTTTTAGTGAAACCTGAAAAGCTTCCAGAGTATTCCTTTGCCCCCTCTTACACCAAGCAGAATCAGGATAGCTTGAGTTTCTTTCTCACATTTTCTTCTTTCCTAGGACTAAGTTACCATTTACATAATACATTTACATAATGATTCTTTTATTCCTTCTTCAAGATTATCTACTTATTCTTCCACTGGGGGACAGCAGAGTGAAGTATGGTGGAACTCAGCTGATGCTGTTCTGTGTCTATTACCTCTTTTTCTCAGCAAGAGTCTGAAATATCACTACATTGAAGTTCAAATATTTATTTATTATTCTGCCTCCATTATTTTTTTATATATAGAGAAATGGTTGGCCAGAGAAGGTTGCATTAGTTCAAGCCCTAGCATTGCATGATGGAGTGAGCTCCCATTTTTGTCTTCACCTCCTTCCAGCCTAGC
The DNA here is from genome assembly GCF_001527695.2 of Protobothrops mucrosquamatus. Taxonomy (NCBI): domain Eukaryota; kingdom Metazoa; phylum Chordata; class Lepidosauria; order Squamata; family Viperidae; genus Protobothrops; species Protobothrops mucrosquamatus. The sequence goes on along the minus strand of NW_015387733.1, from coordinate 198,737 downwards.
AGTTCAAAAGTGTGTAAAAATGCAAGTAGATAAATAGGCACCATTTTAATGGAAAGCTATCAGCACATCATGCAGAAAAGAAGAGATCAATCAGCACTGGACCTGCCCAAATGTGAGGTGAAATCAGTGGTGAAAAGCCATGGACGACACCGATACTTCCAGAATGTTGTTAGCCACTCCTCTGTATGTGGAGCTAGTTCTCCTCTTGCGATGCACCTTGGGTAGTCCACAAGCATGAACTAAACAAACTAGCAATCTTAGGCAGCCAAACTACTCTGTAATAACATTGTAGATTCCCTGGCTTTCATTATACAAACACTATACACTAAACAAAATAAATAAATATTTTTTATAAATAACTCAAGAAGTGAACATATTTAATATTCATTCCTCCTCCTATTTCCCCCACAATAACAGCCTTGTGTGATGTGTTGGGCTGAGAGAGAATGACTGGCCCAAAGTCACTCAACCAGCTTTCGTGCTTAAGGATTAGAACTCATAGTCTCCCGGTTTCTAGCCTGACGCCTTGACCACTAGACCAAACTGGTTCTCATAATCTGTCTCTGAGCATGGAGAAGACCACAGGCTGAAGACATCATAATGTCTTCACAATGCTTGTTATCTGTCAGTTGGGTTATTACCAAAATTGAATATAGTTTTCAGAACATTAAGATCATACCCTATGACAAATGATATTCCTCCCAGTCTAGTCACTGTGTGGGAGTTGGGAAGCTATATAAATTTGTTTAATAAATAAATAGTGGTGTTGACAGCAAGTGATCAAGGAGATCACTAATTCACATGGCCACTAGTTTGTTTATTTATTTATTAATTAATACAAAGTGAATGCCAGAAAGAAGTCAAGGTGAATGCAAGAAAGGAGCTAAGAAATGGCCATGGAGAAAATACATGCTATAGAGGAGTTCTGGAACTGCATAACAGTGATTGGCCTGGGTGTAAAAACCATTATCCATATGGGATCTTGGGTTGTCAAAGCTGGAGTGGACAAAATGGAACTTGTCCCTCCACAAGGGAGAATGTAACCTTGGTGTATTCTACAAAACTGCTCCAGAAACTGCTATTGCACATGACTGGCATGGGGACCTTCCTGGTTATGGCAACAGTTGGGACATTTTATAATAAAAGTTGTGACCATACAAAGTTGTTTGTCTATAGAATCAAAGTATATCTACAATGTATTTACTGATCACAGGAGTTTCAAGATACTGCTGATAGAACTTGGCTAACTTTCCAGATTTAAACTGTTTTTCTATATAGCACAAAACTAGTGCTTTTTCAAAAGAGGGCTAAAACCATGTTTTCAAGGAACCTACATAACATCTGACAACAACTGACCAGTCATTGTGTTCGTTTCTGGACTCCAGGAACTTTCGTAGGGTTAAACCATCTCTACCCAATCAACCATGCTGTTAGGACTCTCAAATCTACTCACCTATTTCATTTTACTTACCTGATATTCTAAAAGAAAGGAAATAAACTCTGACTGTTCTTTGGAAGGACAGATACTGAAATTGAAGCTCAAGTATTTTGGCCACTGAATGAGAAGAAAGGACTCATTAGAGAAGACCCTAATGTTGGGAGAGATTGAAGGCAAAAGGAGAAGGGGGATGGCGGAGGATGAGATGGTTAGATAGTGAACCAGCAGTGAACATGGGTTTGGGTGAACTCTGGGAGACAATGGAGGAGAGGGGTGGGGGGGCTGGTGTGCTGTGGTCCATGGGGCTGCAGGGGGTTGCACATGATTTAGTGACTGAACAACAACATTTCAAGAGAAAAAGCTAATGAGGAGATTATCTGAAGAAGCAATCCACTCTTGTTACAAGCCAGACTGCAGAATGTTTCTCTGAAATAGGACTATGGTAGCCAAATTATGTCTCCTATTATTTTCCTGGCCAATGGGAAGAGGCTAGCAATATCATAAAACTTTCCAGTGCTTATGAAATTTCAAATCATTCCTGAAGAAAAAGGGACACAAAATGCATTCCCCAAGTGGGAAGTTTTGACTTAATTGTTGTGATGAAATAATGAAAGCAGAAATTATGGGGTCACACACTGTGGAATACAGCCTCTTGGTTTAATCTACTTCACATAATAATAATAAAAAATAACTAGTATTTATTTATTTATTTTTTAAAAAGTATTTTACTGGCTTTTGGAAGCCAATATGTGCTTCATCAATTATAGAAAAGCTTTTCATTGTGTCAAACATGTCAAGCTATGGAATATCCTTAGAAAAAAATGGGAACCCAGAACATCTCCCTGTCTCCATGCAAAATCTGCACACAGGTTGAGAAATCACAATTACAGATGGAACAGATAGGCCACAAATTGCCAAAGGGATGTGACAAGGCTGTATATTCTCCTCTTATTTGTTCAACCCATGTGCTGAATATATAATAATCAAAGCTGGATCGGAAGATGATAAGCATGGATTTAAGACTGGAGGAAGAAACATCAATATCCTTTCCTATGCTGCTAACACTACTCTAATAATTGAAGGTGCAGGATCTGCATTATCTAGTAATAAAAGTCATTACCTTAGTGAAGAAATGGGACTAAGATAAATATAAAGAAGAGTAAATTAATGACAACAGATGTAGCAACAGGTACAGCCTTAGCAACCACGCTGAAAATATTTGAAGAGGCAAATAAATTCTGCCTTTTGCAATCAACAGAAAAGGAACATGCAGCCAAGAGCATGCCATACACTAGTTCTTGGTAGACCAGCCATGAAGGCCTTAGAAGAGATGTTCATTTACTGTGATGTGTCAGATCATGGATCTGTGACACTCTATGGGAATGAAAGTTGGACTTTGAAGATGCAGGATAGGAAGAGCATTGATACTTTCTGTTTTGGTGGGGAAGTCTCCACAGAATATCATGGATAAACAAAAAAAAACCCCAAAGAAATACATCACTGGAGAAATCAACCATGAGTTCTCAGTTCAGGCACAAAACGGCCAGGTTTAAATTATCCTACTTTTGACACATTATGCAAAGACTTGGCTCTCTGGAGAAATCTATGATGCTAGGAAAAGTGAAAGGAAACAGAAGACAAAGGTGGATGGCTCAATTATAGTGGGTGCATCATTGGAAGACCTAAAGGAATAGGCTGGAGACAGATTATCATGAAAGAAAATGTATGTGGTTGCTCAGAGTTGACACCAAGTTGATGGTGCATATGGGTATTCCTTGACTTACAACATTTGTTTAGTAACCATTCAAAGTTACAACAGCCCTGAAAAAAGTGACTTGTGACCATTTTTCACACTTGTGACCATTGCAGCACCCCCATGGTCATGTGATCAAAATTCGGACCCTTGGCAACTGATTCATATTTATGACTGTTGCGCTGTCCTGGGATCATGTGATCACGTTTTGTGACCAGCAAAGTCAATGGGGAAGCCCAATTCACTTTACAGCTGAATTCGTAAAGTGAATTTGGCTTCCCCATCGACTTAACAAACTTAACACCTGCAGTGATTCACTTTCTTGTGGCAAGAAAGGTCATAAAACTGGGCAAAATTCACTTAACTTAACAATTCTTTCTTAGCAACAGAAATTCTGGGCTCAGTTGTGGTCCTATGTTGAGGATTACCTGTAGTAATCATACATGAAGCTCTACAGATGACTCTAGGTTGCAAGCAACACAATAAAAAGAAATAATACTATACAAACATACTATATAGCACCATATATATAGAACAATTTCCCATACTAGATAGAACAAGTCAGGATTACAGCATTCCAGCTGTATATGACTGAGAAGAAGGAGTGTATATGCTACTCTGAAGTCCTATTTATTGCAACTTCTTGGGTGCAAAAAAAGCTTCCCAAAAATGAATGGATAAACTCTTTAGCAATATATGTTGGAGCAGCTTCAACAGTGATCCCTGGTTGGAAAATTATGCAATAGTGCGCTTCCATCTGCACCTTTATTATCATTAATGAAAGCTTGGGAGGTACGACGAAACCCATCTGCCATTGCAACTTAGTGAAATATTATATGTGATTATTCAGCCCCACCCAGTCAGTATTTGGTTGCTAAGGGTGGCTAAAATCTCGTTTTTAAGAAGAGACTGGACAGCCATTTGTCTGAAATGGTATAGGGTTTCCTGCCTGAGTAGGGGGTTGGACTAGATGACCTCCAAGGTCCCTTCCAACTTTATTTTTTTAATTATTATTATGACTACACAAAGGAGATACGCCATAGGACAGACCAGAAAGGAATACTGAGATCAGTTGCAACTGCTCCAACTTGCCCAGTTTCAATGATTAAACTAGGACTGATGAAGGATGAAGCTCATCAGCTGGATGATGGATTAAATAATTAAAACCATATATAAAACTATATGTACAAAAGGATAATCTGACAGGGAAAAAAAATCAATCTTCAGTTAAAAAAATAGGTAAAACTAAAACATTGACTAAAATACTACCATAAAAATATATGAACAACAGTAGGTACGCAAAACAATCTCAAGTTAATAGCCCATGAAATTAGAGACTCTATTTAAATATATGAATTAATCCTTTCTCCTACCATTCTGCAGACAGAGAGATATATACATTTATTCAGTGCTTTTTTTCTAAAAAAAAAAAAAAAAGTGCCGGAACTCACACACATCACACAACCCGCCTTGCCTACCCTACAAGGTTCCATCCAGAAAAGGTGCCGGAACTCCGTTCTGGGTGTTCTATGAGAAAAAAAAAAGCCCTGCATTTATTTATAGACAGAATCATGTGTACCACTTTATACTTATACTATTTTGTGCTATACTTATTTCATACCAAAAATAAGAGCCAGTTAGAAGCTAGGAGACTGTGAGTTCTAGTCCCAGCTTAGCCATGAAAGCCAGATGGGTGTCTTTGAGCCAGTCATTTTCTCTCAGCCCAACCTACCTCACAAGGTTGATATTGAGGAGGAAGGAGTGCTGGATATGTTCTCCACCTTGAGTTATTTGCAAAAATAACAAAGGTGAGATGCAAATAAATAAATAAATAAAAATAAGCGTAAATAATGAAAAGAATTAATTTTATTTGATACCAAGGGATGTTATATGGATTTTTTTTTAAAAAAACCAACATAATACATCTTAGCTTTTATTTTTTTTTATTTTTTTAACTTCACGGTATCATCACTATTATTTCCCTTGGTGGGAGTATTGTATTTTTCTGTATTTCACTTTTATGAATAATAATGTTGTGTTTTGTTTTGTTTTTAAAAAAATGGGCTTCTGCATTTTGAACCAACTGCTGCTTTTGAGTAATTTTCAAGCTCCGTACGCTTTGTAGAACTGCCCTGTAGGAAGGTTCTTTCAAATAGAAATTAGAAAACTGTTTACTCAGAAACTGCAGGAAATCAATGCTCAGGTGATCATCATCAATCCCAAAAGCTGAGAAAGAAAGCAGCTGAGTCTTGTCAAGAGCTGGTCTGAATCATACAGGTTGTTTATCCTGGGAAAATTGATTGGTGTGAAAGAATGCAACAAGGCAATGCTTGCCTCTTCTGGATACACCCATAGGTGAAAGCAAAGGTTCCTCTCGTTTTGTGAAATGAAGGGAGGGAATTGTCTTCCAAGCACCCTGATATTGTCTCACCAAAGAAGAATATGGTTATTAAGTATCACTCTTTTATTAGGGGGCCACATTTTTCCATAATAGAACAGGAGATGGGTAACCTTGGGTGGCCAATCAGCATGTAGCTGCGTGCATAGATCTTGGGGCTTCTGCAGCTCCAGTTGATCTCCTCCCGGCCTGTGCAGCATCGCTTTAGCTCATTCCCTCCCCTGCTACACTTGGCTAGGGGTTGCATACCACCTGCCAGGTGCTAAAGTACCACCGGTGGTATGCATACACGTAACATCAGTTGAAAAAAAGCCCTGATATCTATCTATCTATCTATCTATCTATCTATCTATCTATCTATCTATCTATCTATCTATCTATCTNCTGCCTGCCTGCCTGCCTGCCTGCCTGCCTGCCTGCCTGTCTGTCTGTCTGTCTATCTATGTATCTACAGTATCATCATCTATCATCTATTTATCTATCTATCTTGTCTACCAGAGCAAAATTCAGTTGTGACGGTGCTTCAGATTGCCTAGTAGTAGGAAGCACAAATTGCTGGTTGAAAGATTTGCTCTTCTTAGACTAGCCAGAAACCATGTTACTGAGTTTTTTCTTCCTCTGTAAAGTTTCTTCCAGATGGACACTCAAACTAACTGCCTGGCAACGTTTCTGGTAGCTCCTATTCTCTGTCTAGCAAGAATAGCTTCCTGGATATTCTTATCCTACCCATAAATCCCCTGTCCTGCTCTCAGGCCCTGCTCCTTCTGGCTTTGCAACTTAGTCAGGCCCCTTCCTCCCCGCAAACCTTCATGGATTTACAATCCAGTATCCTGTGAGCAAGTCCTTTTTCTCTAAATTTGCAACCTCTTCAAATTTGCCAAGAGCTCTCCGTGAGGCCATAGACCATTGTTTGAGAACTCCTGTTCCAGGACAGGACAGTTGGAGGATGTTTAGCTGGCCTTGTGCAAGAGAAATACTGGAGAAGAGAGAAAGTTCCAGGGGACTGGAAGACAGTAATTGTTGCCATAATTTCAAGGGGTCTATGACAACTCGCCACCAGCCAACTTGGCACGGCCAACTCACCATGGCCAACTCATCACAGAACAACTTGCTGCGAGACAAGAGTTACACTAATTTTGGTCACCATGTCACAAAAAAGATGTTGAGATTTTGGAAAAAATTCAGAGAAGAGCAACTAAGATGATGAAAGGCTGGAGACTAAAACATACAAAGAACGGCTGCAGGACTTGGGTTTGGCTAGTCTAAAGAAAAGAAAAAATAGGGGAGAAATGATAGCAGTATTCCAGTACTTGAGGGGCTGCCACAAAGAAGAGGGGGTCATGTTATTCACCAAAGCACCAGTGGGAAGAATGAGAAACAATGGTTGGAAACTAATCAAAGAGAGAAGCAACCTGGAATTAAGGAGAAATTTCCTGACAGTGAGGACAATTAACCAGTGGAACAGCTTGCCTTCAGACATTGTAGGTACTTCATCACTGGAGGTTTTTAAGAAGAGACTGGACAGTCACTTCTCTGAAATGGTATAGCAAGGGGGATGGACTAGAAGACCTCCAAGGTCCCTTCCAGCTCTATTCTATTCTATTCTATTCTATTCTATTCTATTCTATTCTATTCTATTCTATTGTACTCTACTCTACTCTACTCTACTCTACTCTACTCTACTCTACTCTACTCTACTCTACTCTATTCTATTCTATTCTATTCTATTCTATTCTATTCTATTCTATTCTCTAAGAAATTGTGGAATATAATCATTAAAGAAAGGATGCCAAAGGAGGGATAAAATGACATGTGAATGACAAAATATAAAATATTTTTTTTAATTATTTTAAATAATTAAATTGAATTGTTGAATTGTCCTGTGGTGAGTTGGCCATGGTGAATTGGCCGTGGCGAATTGACTGCAGCGAGTTGTTCCATTCCGAACTTCAAGAGGGCAAAGAAGCATAAAAGAAAAGAAAAAAAACAGATCAGTTTGCCATCATTTACATGAGAAAATTCCAGAGCATCAAGAGATTGATCGATAAGTATCCCAAAAATAATAATGCAATGTTTGCTAAAGATTGATATGTATTCGGAAGACTTGTTAAGCTAATTTATTTTGATCAAGTAAATTCTAATAGATTGTGGGAATACTGGAAAAATAACGTGAGTTCAACAAAACATTTAGCAAACTACTGTACCTGATGATATTCTAATTAACCATCTAATTAAATATGCACTAGGTGATGTTTATTAGAAGGATTCACAGCTGAGATGAAAATTGTAAACAAAAATGCCCCGTCCAGCAAAGTTTTATATTTGACTTGGCACCCATCAACATTTTATCAATGATTTAGATAAAGTGAAAATGAAATTTTCTATCAAATTGGAAGATGATAGCAAACTGGATGTGACAGACAATACAGAGAGATTAGAGTCATACAATAGCAATAGCATTTAAGCTTATATACTATAATAATAATAATAATAATAATAATAATAATAATAATAATAATAATAATAATAATAATAATAATAA
>NW_015387733.1:157316-189140 GCF_001527695.2 Protobothrops mucrosquamatus | reverse complement strand
AGAGAGAGAGAGAGAGAGAGAGAGAGAGAGAGAGAGAGAGAGAGAGAGAGAGAGAAATGCAATAAATAAAAATAAAAATGGACCCTTCTAATTCTATACTGTAATTCTGTCTCAGTTTTGGATTTATGCTACCTTAATTACTTGTGTTGGAGTGACTGTTTTTTCCTCTGATACATAATAATGATGCCTTTGTCATGTTGCAGATCACTTGGTTAAAGCTTGCAACACCTTTTATGAGAAGGAGGTTAACTAATTGCAAGAAAATAAAGGTATCTATCAAAGCAGGAAAATGATGTGGCTTTAAATCAGGAATCTGTTAACACTTTTTCCAACCGCTTATTTTATTAAAGGGCACATGTTTTTTTAATTTATGCTATCAGGCTCCTGATCTTGACTAACATATCTCTCCTCCTATAATATCATAATATGCATTTTCATTTAGGTTGTTCATTACATCCTGATTTAGCCACAGATTCCATACATTATTGAGATTTAAGTTGGATAGAATTACACTCATTTGGTTTCAGTTTGTTTATTATAATTATGCACATTATATTTTCTAACCTCTCTGGCCCACATCACAATTTTACTTCTTAGATTTTCTTTTTGCCATCACTGTAAGGCACCTTTGGGGCTTGGTGTGTCAAATACTCACACATGTAACAAAATAGAAAGAATTCTTCACATATTTATTTATTTATTTTTTAAAAGTGCAGCCCAATCATGTGTGATGCTATGTATTTTATAAAGAAACATCAAATAATTACAAAAACAAAATACAAGTAACTTGATTTTTGGAGGATCCCACTTTTTGCAACCTCATTTTTACACGACCTCTAAAAGACACCCCCAAACAAGAATAGCTCTTGTTAGGTGTTGATGAATGCTGGCATGTCAACCAAAGTGCTGTAGTATTTCACCTTTGAAACATGTATCATTGGTTCTCCATCACTGTTATAAGATAAGTATCTTGCTTCAAAATAGGCATCCTTCATTATTTGCTAAGGAGATAGGGGCGCTATATACATTCATGATATATAGCATGGCTTAAAGTTATCCCATTTAGGAAGGGCATAAATCATCTTCCCCAACTTGCCACCATCCTTACATGTTGAGATCAGAATTCTTAGACTTTCCAATTGGTGTAGTATACTTGAGAAATATTGGTGAGAAATAAAACTCATCTGTATCAGTCCCAGATACTAAATCTTTCCATTCTATTGTTGTTGTTGTTGTTGTTTTGGTGCTAAGAACAGAAAATAACCTTGAAAGCTGCGGAGCAAAGAACAAGAACAGAACTGGGTCAAGAACAGAATTGTAATTGGATTGAAACTATATCCTCATGTCATCATCTACATACCTTGCTCTCATCTCCTAAAGATCAGGTGTGTCTTCTATCCCATGTTCTTCATTCCATTGGTTGATCCCTGGTCCTGAATGATAATAAAATCTTGGTCCTATTATCGCCCATCCCAAGATCTGTTTGGAAGAGTGTCAAGTCCAGATTTGGACTGGGCTCTTCTGTCTGTATAAATTCTGTGTCCTTGACATACTCAGTGCCTCCATCTTCCTCTGGTGAGATTTATCAAGATGAAGAATTTTGTTCTTCTTGTGTTCTCTGTCCTTCTGTTCTGCACAGTTGGTAAGTGCCTTTATTGGTGGTGGTGGTGATGGTGATGTCGGTGGAGGGTGGTCTTGGTTGTGATTGTTAAATAAAGTAAGAAAGCCCAAAAGAAAAGAAATGGCTAATGCCTGAAAATATGGATAGACCAGATCTATATAAAAGTGAAAGCTTTAATCTGGCATAACATTTCAATTTGTACATTTCAATCAGTGATTCTGCTATTTGCATTTTGTACGTTGCTTGCTACCTGATGTCAAATTAGCATTAAAATCCTGGCTATATATTTTTTAAAAAATTCTGCAGTTCTGATCCTCTTTTGCTGGTCTAGAAGTTTTATCTCTGCAATTTTTAATCCTCAGTGTCCATAATCACTTCCTCTGACTAGACAACCACACAAGCTGCTGCGTACACAAGTGATTGTAACCATGGGTGCCACAAATGGACTCATGAACCAGTAGTAGGTGAAAACAAAGAGATACAGGGAAAATCTCTTGGTGCCAATTAGTGTTCCCATGGCCTAGATACTGCAACTGTAGTGTAACTTATCTTCTATATCTGGCAAGGAAGTCCACTTGACTTAATTCCCAAACACAGCTTCCACATTACTGAAGTTAGCAAGGAAAAGGCTTGTTAGAAGCTTTCTTTGTTGGAACAACCTGCCTCCAGAAGCGGTGAATGCTCCAACACTCCTTCAAAAATTCTTCTCTGACCTGTCGGTAAACAGGTTTTACCATATCCCAAAGGACGGACTCGTCCCCCAACCTGATCTACTGGAGGTTCCAGGGAAGGTTGAAAAAATAATAATAATAATAATAATAATAATAATAATAATAATAATAATAATAATTTATTATTATTATTATTATTATTATTATTATTATTATTATCAATAGTAAAGTTGGAAGGGACCTTGGAGGTCATCTAGTCCAACCCCCTGCTCAGGCAGGAAACCTTATACCATTTTGGACAGACCCGAAAGCAGAAATAAAAGCAAAATAAAAGTGATAGATGCCGAGGGTCTGACGAGGGTTTCAAAGCAAAACTATATTCTCTAATACAAATCACCCTTAATGGATTCAATACAGGCTGGTGAGGGTCAAAGAAAGCAGTTTGCTTCTCTGTAAGCCAGTTATGGTATTGCACACTTTATTATTATTATTATTATTATTATTATTATTATTATTATTATTATTATTATTATTATTATTATTATTACTATTACTATTATTACTATTATTACTATTATTACTATTATTACTATTATTACTATTATTACTATTATTACTATTATAAGATGCCCAGAGTTATGAATGTGAAATGAGTGGTTATACAAATTGGATGAATAAATAAATAAATCCAATTGACAGGGCTTTTTTTTTTTTTTTAAAAAATGGACATAGAAGACTCAGTTTCCTGAATAATGATTCCAAAAATGCTACTCTGGGGTTGTTCCTCTTGGCGTATTAAGGACTAATTAATTGCACAATAAATCCTGAAACAGAATAATAACAGACTGTCTCTTACTGTTGTTTCATAATTGTAAGTAACTATTGGTAATTGGGGAGGCGTTCACCATAAAATGTTTTTATGAAATTTAAAATAGGCTTAACACAATTATGTTCAAAATGATGAAGATTGCACTGCTGAAAATTGGAGTATGTGCTGTATTTTTGGGGTGAGATAGAAGAATTCGACACGGTGCTAACAGTCAGTTAAACAATCCCCAGATTGGTGTCTTCCAGATGTACCAGACAAGAAAAGTTTGCAGTCTGGACTACCGCAATGTCCTCTGAATGGGGCTGTGCTTGAAGACACTTGGTGCAAAATGCAACAGCATGGGTAGTAAATGGCGCTGGTTACTTGGTGCACATGACTCCAGTACTTTGGGAACTGCATCAGGTGCCCGTGTGCTTCCAGATGCAAGTCAAGATGCTGGTAGTTTCCTGTAAAGCTCTTCATGGTTTGGGACACTGACATAATGTTGTGGTCCAGGAAAGAGAATGGCTCACTTTGTGAAGTGTTAAGAAATCTTAGTAGTACAGAACTCCCTGTAGCCTCTGAAACATTCTCCCTCCAGAAATCAAGTTGTCCCCTATCTCTGCTAGCCTTTCATAAGAACCTAAAGACCCATAAGACCTGGTTCTGTGCTTGGGTCTGGGACCCTGAATGTGTAAAGAGACCTGTCTCCTTGCTGTGTGGATGAATGTAGTGGTTCTATCAGCTGCTGTGTATTGCGCACTTTTAATTTTTGTATATTGATCTGTTTTTATTTTTTTTAGCTCTGTTCACTGCCCAGGTTAATTTCTTGAAATGGATCCTTATATAAATTGATGACATAAATAAATAAAGGCCTATTCTTGCTAGAACAGCAAGTAAAAAAATATATTTGTTATCTACAGTATGTATATATGTATTTGTGCTTAGGTGCAAATTCAAGACAACAACGTGGTCTCTTTGTTAATGGATTCTAGCATAACCACAAAGTTGCTTGTTTAAAACAATATCACCTACATGGCTTCTAGTTATTTACAACTTCAGCTGATCCCTAAATTACAAGCATGCAGGAGTAAAGGTTTCGAGGTGGGATGATCCACCCACTTTCTGCTCCACATTGGCTTCTCTGCTTACCACATCATGGCAGACAAAGCAGGTGTGGATTTATGAGCTTTTATTGTGACTGCCTCCATGTTTTTATTAGCTCTATTTCCTACTCTGAAATCTAGCCCAAGTAACCATGAAATCTGAAATGTATTTCAATTCATTGGTGGCATTGCCCTTCTGCTCTTTCTCTGGTGGCCCACAGCAGTATGAAGGTTCATTGGTCCATAACTATGAGATAGGCGGTGTATAAATGTAATAAATAAACAAAAATAACCTTGTGAGGGAGGCTATGTTGAGAGACAGTCACTTGCCCAAAATCATGCAGATTTCCAGGTTGTGGTCAAGTGAAACTTGAACTTGGTTCCCTCCAGTCTACCTCCAGTAGTAAAGATTGCACCTTACCATCATTCTAAATGACCTTCTGCAAATCCAAAGAAGAATTGAAGATGACCACTTTCTTCTGCTGCTTGTCCTCTCACTTGGTCAACCAATATCTACTACTCCCAAACCTGAAGTTTCATTATGAATAATCATGCATATATATATATATATATATCCAAATTTCTTTTTCTGACAAAGAGTTAAAGAATTAAATTGGGAGACTAAGATGGCCATTTCGAGCTCATTTGCTCTCTTCAGTTAGCCACACCCTTTATGGGATTTGAACCTGGGCAGTTTACATGCTAGGCAGTTGTTTAACCACCAAGCCACAGGCTCTCCTCCGCTCTTTGCCAGCCGAGTCAAGGGAGTATATTCAGGAAGTTTTTCAGACAGACCGTTCTGATTGATTACACCTTGGCATTTTTGACTGCTATACTGCAGTTCTATTTTTTACAATCTCTTTTGCCTTGCAGCCCCCAACTAGGGGTGATAAGCAGGCTCAAGTTGCAACTGCGAAACATTTACAAATCCAAATTTCTTTTTCTGACAAATTAATTAATTAATTAATTAATTAATTCTTTAACTCTTTGTCAGAAAAAGAAATTTGGATTTGTATATGTTTCGCAGTTGTGACTTGAGCCTGCTTATCGCCCCTAGTTGGTCTGTCTGAAAAACTTCCTGAATATATATATATATATATATATATATCTTAAAAACAATTCTAAAAACCGACAACTGATTCCTGGGTGTGTTCATGATAAAAACATACAAACAACAATGAGCACCAGGAAAAGTAAAAACCTTTAAAAAAGTTTTAATAAATAATGATCCAAGCTTTCACCGGCTCTCTGCCGGCATCCTCAGGGATCTATGTAGGTCAATGGGAGGGTGCTTCTTATAATCAAGCCACCTTTGCACCCGGCCCATGGATGCTACCGTAACGCTCCACTGGCCAATCGCTGTTCCAACCCCGTTCTCACTCCATTCAGCTGGTCTACCTGAGCTGTTCCTATCCTTGCATCATCACCCCGCTCACCCTCTCTCCTCCTTCCTCCCTGCCCGGGAGGAGGAGAAACATCGAGCAAGGTAGACCAAGGCGGCATACTTCGCAGGATGTTTGGAGGGAGGAGGGGTGATGACAGCGTTAGTGTACGATGCGGCCCCACCCCCGGTAGAGCCGGACGAGGCATTGACACGGAGTTGCCACAACTCACTGGAGTGCCGTCGTGCTGCCCGTAGATACCAACACAGCACTATTTGGGCGCTCGTGAACGACCTGCACAGGCGTATCAACACCTTGAAGGAGCACGCGCAGACTTGCCGAGAGAAATGCTGGGTGGGGCTCGCGAGCCAGTGTTATGTAATGCTTGACCGATATATGCGTCTGGCCTCCAGGAATACCAGTCAACGGGCCTCTGACAGGCTCCACCGTAAGACACATAGATTGCGGGAGCTGGAGAAGGAAACCCCCCCCTCGGTCAAATTGGTGCACAACTTTTCAAACAAAGTCCTGACCGGTCCACAGCTTGCCGTGCTGCAACGTGATGCAGGGTGTAACATAGCCGACGCCCACGCCCTTGATTTCGTTGCGGTGTTGGAGCCCTTCATACACCGTATAAGAACAGGAGAGGAGGCCAAGGATACCATTAGACAGCAGGTAACGGGCCTCCTCATGAAACATAGGTGCCACCAGACGTTGCCCCATAGGGAGGTAGAGGCCATGGGCCAGCTTAGGAGGGACAAGTCTATTCTGGTGTTGCTGGCAGATAAAGGCAGGGCTACGGTGGTCATGGACAGGGCGCAGTATGCTGACAAGGCATTGGGGCTACTCAGTGATGCTACGGCCTATAGGACGGTTGATGGGGATCCCATGATAGCCCTTAAAAACCGGGCCAATAAGGTACTGAACGCCCTTAAGCGAAGTAAAAGGCTGAATGATGACACCCTTAAATGGCTTTGCCCTAAGGACACGGCTATGGCCAGGTTCTATGGGCTGCCCAAGGTCCACAAAGAGGGGGTTCCGCTTCGACCCATTGTGTCGTTCAGGAACACCCTGACCTTGTACCTAGCCAAGTGGTTAAGCGACCGTATCGGTTACTTGGTGCGTGACAGTACTACCACGGTTAGGTCCACGGAGGAGTTTCTGGATAAGATCAGAACCCTGAGGATAGAGGAAGATGAGATGATGGTTTCCTTTGATGTTACCTCTCTCTTCACCTCTATCCCTCAGGAGTTGGCTATCAGGGTTATAAAAGACCTCCTTCTTAGTAAGGAACCCGGACAGAAGCGGGACTCCCTCCGCCCGGGAGACCTGGTGGACCTTTTAGAAATCTGCCTAAAGACGTACTTTACGTTCCAGGGCGTCACATACGAACAGATCAGGGGTACCCCCATGTGATCGCCCATTTCTAGCATCATAGCGGAGGCCATGCTGCAGCGGTTAGAGCAGGTGGTGATGGCCCAGTACTGTCCTAAGTTTTGGGCCCGCTATGTTGATGACACCTTTGTTGTCATCAAGAGGGACTGGAAGGCTGACTTTGTGGAGGTGCTTAATTCGGTTTATGCGGATATACAGTTTACTGATGAAGAAGAACGGCAGGGAGAACTGGCATTTTTAGACGTTCTGGTCCGTCGCCGGTTAGATGGAACCCTCCAGACCAAGGTATACCACAAACCGACGCACACCAATAGGATGTTACATTTTGACAGCAATCATCCTATGGCCCACAAGGTCAGCTGCATCAGGACCCTCTTCAAGAGGGTGAACTCCCACTGCAGCACAGCCAGGGCTAGGGTGGAGGAGAGGAGACACCTCCTCCAAGTGTGTAAACGTAACGGGTACCCTATGAAGTTTGTCAGGAGATACAGCGCCCTTTCCAGACCCCCGGGTAGCCAACGGCCCGAAGGACTGTCCCCCCAGGCGACCCGGGTCACCCTCCCCTATATTAATAACGTCTCAGAGGCAACAGCTAGACTGTTGGCCCCATATGGAGTCAGGGTGGCCCATAAACCCAGTTGCACGTTACGGTCTGGCGTCATGAGGCCCAAGGACCCACTCCCCACGGCAGAGGGGATATATTGTTTAGATATATATCTAAACAACCAATTTAAGCCAGCAATTTGGCTACTGAATTTCAGTGAATTAAGACTGCTACAAAAAGTAGTGTTGAAGCCCACTTAGAAATAAATCAGCAATCAGTTGCTCATATCTCGGGATCCACAGCCTGAGAAATGGATTCAGATTTTCCAAGATAGGCAGTGCTGAATCTATTGTCAAAACTACAATTGTCTCCCACTTAGAAGATTAAGCAACCTCAAGAGATCCTCAAAAAGTCTCACCATTCCTCTCTCAAACAAACTGACATCACATTCCAGGGGCTGCTCAGATGATAACACTTTATTTGGCAGCCTTACCAGAGAGCAACTACCTGTCCCTTCTGACTTGCATTCCGATTGTTGTTGTTGTTGTTGTTGTTTTTTCAGCATTCCTTTTTGAGTCACTGTTTGCAGAAGATCTGGCTGGTCTCCAGCATGAAGGAAATTTCTCCACCCTTGCCAAATAAATAAATAAATAAATAAAAAGCTGAAAACATGCTTCTACATGAACCTGTTAAAACCTGACAGGATCTCCTTTGCTGTCTTTGTCTTTAGAAGTCAGGCTGGTGATGAACGCATAAATCACCATGCTTCACTTAAGAATGACAGAATTGTCTCTTTGGATTGCCTTACCTGACACTATTTTTGCTATTGTTTCTGTTTCCAGAAACAAATATCTTTAAATGATAATAACAAAAGCAGTCATATCAACCACCTTAAATGCTTTGTTATGCCTTTTATTTCCATGGGTTACTACAGTTTCCTGTTGTTGTTTTTCATATTGCTGTCTTCATAAATGTTAATTGATACTGTGACTGCTGGGAAAGGCAGAATGGGAAAACCCTATCCAGAAATAAATAAAAGATGTGTAGAAAATAGGGTAAGAAAAGACAGAATGGGGGTCTAGCAGGTTTCTAGTGAAGATTTTTATCATGCGATTGTCTTGTCCCAGAATATATAAGGCATCCTAATTTTTCAATTTTTATTCTCGCATGTCTTTCTCCCAACAATTGTTTCATTGCTATCTTTCTTTGCTACACATGTATCCACTGAAAACAGCTGCATGCCTATCACTCTTTCTCAACCTAATCCACCTCACAGAGTTGTTTTGGAGAAAATCGGAGAAGGAAGGTGTCTTGGACGTATTCGCCACCCTGAGTTATTTTAAAAATAATAAAGATGGGATACAAATAAATAGATAAAGAAAGAAAAGGGGAGGGGATAAAAGGAAAAGCTAAAAAACGATCAAAAATACATAACGTCCTCCTTGCCCTATAGAAACTCTAACAGTAATCTCCAAGCTGCAAGAAATTTAGTCAAATTGTTGTCTCTAATTAAAGCAATCAATTTTGCTGCCTCAGCTAGCTCCATCAAATCCATTCTTCCATTGTGGGTATATGCTTCTCCTTTTATCTTTGTACATGTAATATCCGTGCAATGGATGTCATGTGTAAAAATGTTTCCATGTTGCGTTTCCACCTGTTTATCCACCTTCCCTAGCTGCATGATACCATCTCAGTGGTAATCACTCGCATCATCTCAGTTGCATGCATTCCACTTTCAAGCAAGCTTTAGTCTAATTGGTCCTTTAATCTCCAGGGTGCTTTTACATTCAATGCTTGTAGCTAAATAGCAATGCTTTCTTGTCATCTTATCTCATCTCATCTCATTTCATCATCCCATTTCATCATCTCATTGTATTGTATCTTATCTTATATCTTATCCATCCTGTCCTATCTTACCTTACTTTACCTTACCTTATATCTCATCTCATCTCATCTCATCTCATCTCACCTTATCTTTTAAATTTATAGGCTGCCCACTTCACTGGGAAACGACTTTTAAAATATGTCACCATTATGTGAAGTCTTTCTAAAATGATCTTCACATATTTTTATTGTTTATATTCTGGCCATTCTGAAATACAGAAAGTCAACACTTAAATCGATTGATTAATTGATTATGTGCCAAATCAGCATTAATTCTTAGCTACCACATGATATTCTTTCAGGTCTTCCAATAGTGCACCCATCACCACTGTTATTGAGTCCATCCCCTTTGCTGCTGGTTGTCTTCTCTTTCCTTCCACCTTTCCTAGCATTAGAACCATCTCCAGGGAGCTGGGTCTTTGCATAATATATTAGGATAATTGCAACAGCACTTATATATCGCTTCACAGTGCTCTCTAAACGGTTTTACAGAATCAGCATGTTGCCTCCAACAACCTGGGTCCTCATTTTACTGACCTCAGAATGATGGAAATTTGAGTTAATCTTGAATCGAACCGCCAAGCTGCTGGCAGCAGGCAGTCAGCAGAAGTAGCCTGCTGTGCTGCATTCTAACCACTGCACCACCTCTGCTCATAATATATAAGTAGAATAATTTTGACCTCTAGTGCAGCGTTTCTCAACCTATGGGTCGCGACCCCATTTGGGGTCGATCGACCATTTCAGGGGGTCGCCAAGCAAGGCTGTCCGCCATTTTTTCCCCCTTTTCTGGCGTGTGCCTTACCTCCCTTGGGCTGGGCCAGCTGGTGGTCAGCCTGCTCTGTCTCTGCCGCTTGCCAGCTACGCCTCGGCCGGTGCAGGGGGTGGAACCACGCATGTGCGGCGCTCCCGGGCAAGGGAAAGTCCTCGACTTATGACCGGTTGGGTAGTCCTCGACTTACGACCGGTTTAGTCCTTGACTTACGACCGGTTTAGTCCTTGACTTACGATCGGTTTAGTCCTCGACTTACGACCGGTTGGGGTCGCGGCATTAAAAAGATTGAGAACCACTGCTCTAGTGAGAACCATGGGTTGATTTAAATACATAGAAAGAAAGAAACAGATTGTTCTGCACTCTTCTTAGATGGTTCTGATTCATAATGGAGTTATAGAAGCTCTGCAATTAGTTGTCCAAAAGGTGCTTTCCAAAAGGCAACTGGACTTTGTTTTCTTTGAAAATGTTTCAGTTCTGATCTAAGAAGCTTCTCCAGTTCTGAAGGTTGATCATTATCTCTCTAAGAGTCATTAAGACCACTTGAGGATCTTCAGGTACTGTCAGGGTCACCTGAATCAGAGTGCAAATGGGTGTGGAATTTTCTTGGAACTGCTGAAAGGACTGTGTTGTAGACAGTGCTTTTTTTTTTCTTAAAAAAAAAAAGTGCCGGAACTCACACACGTCATACAACCCACCTTGCCTACTCTACAAGGTTCCATCCAAAAAAGGTGCCGGAACTCCATTCTGGGCGTTCTATGAGAAAAAAAGCCCTGGTTGTAGACAGAAAATAGGTGCTGTCATATCCCTCCCTCTCCCTCTGTTGAGAGGGCTGTTTAGTTCTAATGCAGATGGCCTCTTTGACCCCTCTTTCGAACCAGTGGTTCCCTCTGTTCAGAATGTGGACTTTGCCTGTCTTCAAATGTAGATGGACTGCTGAATCTTGTCCTGGTGGGTTTGTTCCCCTATGTTATGCCATGCATTTGTGAAGTGGTTGTTTTGTTTCCCCAATGTACAGATCTGCACATGTCTCACTGCATCATACTGCACATTGCTCAATTTATGTCTGGGTGTTTTATTTTTGGGGTGGGCAAGCTTCTGCCTTAGTGTATTCTTGGGTTTAATATTACTAAATATTAATGTATAATATTAATAATTTAACATCAGTATTAATTAATATTGCAAGTTTGGTGTTAAATATTAAATATTTAAAATTTATTTTTTAAATCAGTTTGATTTACTTTTAATGTTCTGGAAATCTGTATTATATGTACATGACTCTTAAAATACACATTTGGAGATGCATTCTTATTATCTGCATGAAGCTTTTTTTATATGCTGTTTTCACCAATACATAATTTTCAATACATGGTTTTAAAAATGAGGATTTCGTGGCATCACATTGTCCAGAGAAATGCATATTTCAAAAGATTATTGGTCTTCATTTACTATATTGGTGTGAAAGCACAGATTCATATGAAAGGTGAATAAATGTGGCAAAAGATTTTGGGAATGTGGAAAAAAACCAGATTCCTTTCTCATGCATCACCATGTTTACAAAGGCAATATAATGTCACAAGGAATCCTGCACTACCGACACTTTTTAACATTTCACAAAGTGACTCATTCTCTCTCCTGGATCACAACACTATGTCAGTGCTTTCACAAGTTTCAGAACTGACTTTCAAATACATTCTACGCAACAGATTATTCCCACAGTGTCTTTTCTAAAACTCATAAGCTGTAAGTTAAAAAGGACTTTAGGAACTTGATCTTTTGAGTAAGCACTGGGCTCAGGATTTCTGCAGGGTGTGGTTAAAAGAAAGTCAGGATGTCAGCCACAACATTTTGATCAAAGTTCCATCAGAGAGAGGTGTGTGTATCTACGTGTCTGTTTGTGTATTTCTCAACTTTAGCAACTTTAAGATATGTGAGCTTCAACTCCCAGGATTTATGCTGACTGGGGAATTCTGGGAACTAGTGTCCACCCAAGTTAAAAATTTTATGGTTGAAACACCCTGATCTATACCTAGTATCCAAGAGTATTTTGAAACATTATCTAAATCAGGGACAGGCAGCAGTGTTTAAATCGGGGCACAAACTGAAATAAGGGTAGGGCTAGAGCAAAAACTAAATTAATTTCATTTCATTATAGACCAATGGCTTCCCTAGATTCTTAATGGTTTGCAAATATGTAAAAAAAACTCCATAGAACAATACAATGTCTCACCAACAGAATTTCTATTGGAATAAAATTTAAGCATAGTTTAACGAAGAGAAGGACGAGGGGGGACTGATAGCAGTGTTCCAACATCTTAGGGGCTGCCACAAAGAAGAGGGAGTCAGGCTATTCTCCAAAGCGCCTGAAGGCAGGACAAGAAGCAATGGGTGGAAACCAACCAAAGAGAGAAGCAACCTAGAACTAAGGAGAAACTTCCTGACAGTTAGAACAATTAACCAGTGGAACAACCTGCCTCCAGAAGCGGTGAATGCGCCAACACAGGAAGTTTTTAAGAAGAGACTGGACAGCCATTTGTCCGAAATGGTATAGGGTTTCCTGCCTGAGCAGGAGGTTGGACTAGATGACCTCCGAGGTCCCTTCCAACTTTATCATTATCATCATCATCATCATCATCATCATCATCATCATTATTATTATTATTATTATTATTATTATTATTATTATTATTATTATTATTATTATTATTATTATCATTGCTCTTTAGTCTTATGTTTAATTGTTTTCCTTTTGTTGTGTTAATCATGTCAATTTGTTTGGAATTTCTGAGGATCCCCCCAGGTTTTTTGTTGAATGCAGGACAAAGTTGGTCTAAATGCAAATAGATAAGCATTTGGCATATAGGTGATGTAGCAATGCTGTTGAAATGATTAGAAGGTTCAGCTAGGATCAGAATTATGTTTTCACTTAGCCAAGATACAGATAGTCCTCAACTTATAACACTTCATTAAGTGACTGTTCCAAGTTACAACAGCACTGAAAAAAGTTACTTATGACCATTTTTCACACTTAGGACCATTGCAGCATCCCTGTGGTCATGTGATCAGAATTCAGACCCTTGGCAACTGACTCGTGTTTATGACGGTCACAGTGTCCCACAGTCATGTGATCACCTTCTGACAAGCAAAGTCAATGGAGAAGTCAGATTTGCTTAACAACCAAGTTACTAAGTCAACAACTGCAGTGATTCACTTAACAACTGTTGTAAAATGGAGCAAAATTCACTTAACAACTGTTTCACTTAGTAACAGAAATTTGGGGGGGTCAATTGTGGTCATACATCGAGGATCACTTGTAATTGCTGACTAAGGCGGAACCAAATTTTAACTGACAGGGAATATCTTGATCTCTTGAAGGAAAGGCAGAATCTAGCTGTTCAGCTTCTTTAAGAAGGCTTCACGATTTGATCATTCCTGATAAATAATTCCTTTTTAATTTCTCTTTTAATAGCTCAAGGTCTTGTTTGCAACGTTTGTGAAGTCAAACTGGGCTTTTGGTGTGTTATATCTGGAAACCCCTGCAAACCTGAGGAAGGCCAGCTATGTGAGGTGACCGAGGTTTATTTAGGTATGAACAAATCCAATATTTTTGAGAACTTTTATTCAAGACCTGGGGGTACTTATCATATTTGCACAGCTATTAGAAATAGCTGATTTGGGTACATATCATGGAATTATAATGCCTTATAGTTAAGTTGACTTATCTTAAAGTCAACAATTGGATAAGGCTGGGACCACAAGGAAAATGCAATTTAGGCTGCATTAATAGAGAGTGAATCATCAAAACAATGGGAACAGAAATTTTGTGTGCCGTGTTTTAAGAAAAAGGGGGAAAAGCCGGGACAGGTGAGAAGAATGGCAAAGAATTTGCTCCAATAATTGAAAATGAAGCCTCACAAAACAAAAATGAAGTCCCCCAATGAATATATGAGTAGTACTTGAGTTAAATAACAGGGAATGCAGCAGAACTAGGCCCAAGACAAAAAGTAAATTTCACTCAGTTTATTTAAAATGTACATGTAAATAATTTATTCCAAGGATTTCTCCCTGTTGTATCATTCATGATAGCTTTTGAAGAAGCCCAAAGAGCACAATCAAATCTGGAATGTTAAGCTTAACCTGCATGAACAAAACACAAACTATTGTTTTCTAACCAGAAAAGGAAAGTTTAAAAGAGTAAACCAACATTGGGTTTCAGCCCATCAAGCTGAGGTTGTCTAATTAGAATCCTATCATAAGGGTTGCTTTCTTCATTCTGAGACAATTTATCAATTGAAATTATGTTTCCAAAATAAATAAATAAATAAGAAAGGAGCATCTCAGACAAAAGGAAATAAATACCCTTTCTTTCTTCTTTCTTCCTTTTAGTTGAATAGCAGATTGGCCCAGTACCTGTTTTTTTCTGATATTTATTTATTAATCAAATTTATATAGCTAACCATCTCACTAAAAGTAACTGAGTGCTGCACAACGAGATAAAACAACGTAAAAGACCAAAGATCTATAAAATGTAAAAATCCACATTAATAAATATAAAAACCAAAGACAGATTTCCATTTGTTCTGTCTACTGAGACCCAGGCTGGAGTAGTGGTGAAGATTAGAAAGATTAGAAACCAGAGGCTTCTGGATTCTGGTCCCACTTTAGGCATGAAAGCTGGCTGAGTGCCCTTGAGCCTGTCCTCTCTCTCAGCCCAATTCATCTCACAGGGTTGTTGTCACAGAGAAAATACAAGGTGAGAGCATTAAGGACACGCACGCTACAAAATAAAGGCAAGATATAAAATGAAAAGTAAGTAAGTCAGTCAGTCTCTTACCAGTAGAGGGAAATCAGTATGCCTTAATTCAGAGTTCCTCAAAGTGGTCAATGTCAATGAATCAATGTCAATCAACCCAAGGGGTCAATAAATGGCTGGGGTCAAAAGAGAGTCAGTGAAAATCTAGGGGGAGCAATGGGTAGTCGATACATGATGAAAGGTTGATTGGGGCCCATTAATTTTTTTTGGGGGGGGGTGTTTCTCTGTAGAACTCCACACCAGTCCCTACTCCTGAAGGTGAGGTGGTTAGTGGTAGCTGCCAGTGAGAGTGACCTTGAGTCATTATTGTTATTATTACTTGTACTATTAAACAAGTATTTATTCAATTATTTTCATATAATAAATGTTCAGGGGTCAGTGAACAATCTGCATGGAGAGGGGGAGGTTTAATGAGCTGAAAAGTTTGGAGATCCCAGTTTTGGTTAATGCTTTCCAATGAGATGAATGGCCACTTAAAACATCATTTGGCCAATCCATGCATATGTAAGGATCCCTGCATTAGATTACTTTTTAGATTAGATAATCTTTATTGTCATTTTTTTCCTGTGGGCACAATGGTACACATTAAAAATGAAATTTAGTTGCTTCCTCTCAAAGTGTACACATACATAACACACATTTAAAACGTACTATATGCAACATATGCATAGACCTACACCCTTACATATAAGTAACATATAAATATTAATCACTGTCCATCTTGAATACATAACGGAAGGAGGAAGCTTTAGAGTTCACAAGGTTAATACTGTATGGAACGAAACTGTGACTGAATCTAGATGTTCTGCTTCAGATACCACAGAACTCCTCCCAGAAGATAACAAGGAAAACAGCATTAGCTCATAATTGGCACATGAGCTGTGTATTGTATGAAGTGGCATATACCTTCTCCAACAAAGCATTTCTCCTCTCTAGCTACCAGTCCAATAAAAGACAACTGAACTTTCTTGATTTTTTTTAAAAAATGTTTCGCTTCTTATCCAAGAAGCTTCTTCCAGTTGCCTTTTGAGGAAAAAAAAAAGGGCATAACCATAAACTGGATGATTATGAATCTCCATTGACATTTATCTAGCTTCTAGCTTCCATTAATCCCAGCCAAGTGGCAAGCTTTATAGGAATTGAACCAAGTATAGCATTACCGGAGGTTGCATGCATCAATGTGAATGAGGATGTGCAAATAGATATGAAGCCAGTCTAAAATATATATTGGGATTTGAAGGGGGAGACTCATCTGTGTGGTGCAGAGATGTAATCTCAGTTATTTGATCTCACGTTTCTGTTTTGTTTTTTTGTTTTGTTTTTTCCTTCTCCCATCAGCTGGCTTCCAGATTTTTAAAAAATATGGATGTGGTGAATATAGAGAACTCTGTGGCAAGTCCGAGCGGAGGGACACTCCCTTTAGAAGAACCTACAAGCGTATTTGCTGCGACACCGACTTATGCAACAAGGATTAAACTTCAACTTCCAATGTTTAGCACAGCTCAGCTTGGCAAGGCAGGGAAGAGCTGCAATGTGTAAAGGCTGACCCTGATGTTTGTTTGTTTTTTTCCCTCTTGGCTTAAAAGAAACACCCAAATTGTTCTCTCATCCCCTTTTTTTGTTGCCGTCCCTAACTACGCAAGCACATTGTCTTGCCTTCCAACACTTTGTGATCATAATGGCAGCTCACACCACAAAGCTGCACAGTTTGTGAGCCCTTCAGAGGAAACATGGTCTAACACCAGTGGTGGGATTCAAATATGTGAACAACCAGTTCTCTGTGTGGATGCCACTTCCAGAATTCCATTCTGGGCCTGGGCAACAAAAAATTAGCTACCAGTTCTGTCGAATTGGTGCGAACTGGCTGAATTCCCACCACTGTCTAACACCCATTTCCGGGGGCACACTTAAGAAATTTTGGAGGTTGGATGGCATCTCCTCCATACTCTCCTGAGCAAATACACAGCTGTACTCCACTCAGTGGGTGACTGTATTTGGTAGCACCCTGAATTTCTGCCCCAAACCAAATCCTAAAGACACCATTCCCATGCTATTATTTCTGCCTCCCAAGAAAATGTTTAAGCTGCAATGTGGACTGTGTTTGCTTGATGGTTCACAAGTCACATAGGTCCGTAGACAAGATATTATGGGATGGAAGACTTCACCTATGAACGGAGACATCCATAGAATCAAAGTGACCGAAAGAATCCTGCAATGCACAAAAAACAGAGTGCGCACTGCAACATCAATTTCATTATTTGCCTGTCCTCCACCCACCCCACTCACTCCCCTTGTGTGCAGTGTATGCATTTGAATGCATCATGTTCTGCATTTTATAAATATATTGGCCATCAGGAGAAATAGAGGACAATTAACAGAGATTCTGTACTTTTTTCTTTTTTCTGTCTCCTCACAATTATTCTCCTTTTCTTCCCTCTACCTGGCATGCCCCTTATTGGTCAGACCAATACCCTGATGTCTCATAAGTTCTAGTTTCTGTTTTTTCTCCCATGGAAAATACTCTCAGGAATTTTGCTCTTTTTCACTGGTAATGATCATATCAGCCTTAAGGAACAGATATAGTATGCAAATTAAGCTTTTCTATCATATAATGGTTATTATTTTTTCTTTCCATGTAAAAACTAAAAAAGGAGGGGTGCTGTTTTTGTCTACAGCAGGAAAAAAATGCTTGCTTGTTAAGGGATAAAAATGAAAGATGCTTCTTTCACTTTTGCAGCATCTGAACCTATATAAGGATCATGTATATAAAGAGAAGGATGTACTGGCTTGGCTTCACATTCTGTATTAATGCTGTCTTTTTCATCTAATGCTCTGATATTGTACAGCTTGCTAACCACTTTGGCTTGGAGGAATGAATAAAACTGATTAATTGACCACTCCTCTTCCATCTAAGCCTTTTTCTTTGACCATTCCTCTTCCATCTAAGCCAGGATTTGGCAGTTTGGCAAAAGGATATTATGATAGATAGGTGATTGATTCACCCATGATTTCCAACTCCCAATTATTTAACAGTTGAACAGTTGATTATGCACCATCAAGTCATTGTCAATTTGTAGTGACCACATAGATTTTTCTCCCGATGATCTGTCCCTAAATCTGGTCCTTCAGCTCTTCCAACAGTGTCCTCATCACTCCTGTAACTGAGTCCATCCCCCTTGCTGATGGTTATCCTCTTCTTCCCTTCCTCCCATTTCCCCAGCATTAGAACCTTCTCCAAGAAGTTGGGTCTTTGCAGGATCTAGTCTGGGTTGGTCCCTGGGGCCAGAGGGTCTTTGTATGATGCGTCTGAAGTAGAATAATTTGAGCCTGGTCAATTAACAGAAGTCTCAAATTAATAGAAAGTCCCCATTGGTTCTGAGCCACATCCTAATTTCACTTTACCCTCTACCAACAGACTCTATTTTCCATTAATGGGTACCATGTTTTGGGGAAACAAATGAACTAAATCTTGAAACCTATTCATACCTGCTTTCAGACTCGGCAGTCTGAATATACCTCCCATGTTCTTTGATTACCTCACCAGAAAAGAAGGCAATGTGGGAAGAGTTATACCAACAGTAAGCCTGTGAGGGGAGATTGGTGGTGAGCAACTCTAATAAATAACTAAGTAGGTAAGTGAGTATGTAAATGAAACCTAGTCAATTCACACAGAGCTCAAACTGGCTAGGACATGCTGCTCTCCTCCTCCTTCACTTTTGATTATTTGTTTACTTATTTCCAAATCTATGGATGCTAACAACCTTCTGTTGTTTGCTGGCTGTGTTGGTGGGAAATTCCCAGAGCTGCTGTGGTGTCCCAATGTTTATTATTATTATTATTTATTGAATTTATATACCGCCCTATCTCCCTTACGGGACTCAGGGCGGTGAACAGGCGATAATAAAAACCACGATAAATATACGCAAGTTTCTGTTCTAAAATCAAATTAAATAACAGTCCTGCTCTAAAATACCCCATACAAAACCCCCACTAAAACATAATCAAACTACGCCAGGCCGGCCACACGGAATAGATGGGCCTTCAGGGCTCGGCAAAAAAGGCGCAGGTCCGCAACTGTACGTAGGTCGGGGGGTAGGTCATTCCAGAGGGCAGGAGCTGCCACAGAGAAGGCTCTCCCCCTGGGGGTCGCCAGCTGGCATTGACTGGCTGACGGCACCCTAAGGAGGCCCTCTCTGTGTGAGCGGACTGGTCGAAGGGAGGTGTTTGGTAGGAGGCGGTCTTGCAAATACCTAGGTCCATTGCCATGGAGCGCTTTAAAGGTTGTTACTAACACCTTGAAGCGCATCCGGAAGGCCACAGGCAGCCAGTGCAGCTCGCACAGGAGAGGTGTTACATGGGAGTATCTAGAGGCCCCCAGGATCCCCTGTGCGGCCATATTCTGAACTAGCTGGAGCCTCCAGGTGCACCTCAAGGGGAGCCCCATGTAGAGAGCGTTGCAATAGTCCAGGCGAGAAACGAGGGCTTGAGTGACCGTGCGTAGAGCGTCATGATCCAGAAAGGGGTGCAACTGGCGTATCAGGCGAACCTGATGAAAAGCCCCCCTGGCCATGGCTGTCATATGGTCGTCTAAAGACAGCCGAGTATCCAGGAGGATGCCCAGGTTTCTGGAAGATAAGGAAGAACATATGGGGGATAAAGGAAAGCAACATGATTGTGTGCATCCATAGGCAGAGTCAGCTGGAGGAAGCAATCACACATACTTGGCAAATATGCCTCACTTTTCATCATCTCAAAAGAATTGCTTAATACATGTTCCTGCATGTTACAAATTATCTTTCAAAGCATGTGCCCTGTTCCAATATAGGCATGAGAACACAACCAATTGTTACTCTGATACTAGGCTCAGATACA
This sequence comes from Protobothrops mucrosquamatus, assembly GCF_001527695.2. NCBI lineage: Eukaryota > Metazoa > Chordata > Lepidosauria > Squamata > Viperidae > Protobothrops > Protobothrops mucrosquamatus. The sequence goes on along the minus strand of NW_015387733.1, from coordinate 169,275 downwards.
TCCATTATCTCACTAATAAGAAAACAATATTAAGGACAAAAATTAGTTTGAACCCTATAATCAGAGGTCCATACAAAAGAAAAAGTTTTGACTTCTCTTTATGCCAATCTCCTTTTGAGCGACCTGAGTTGGATTGTGGTAGGGCAAAGAAGGTGCTAGGAGAGAACCGCCCTTAACTGGGTTTGAAGAAATCTTTAAACAAACATACATTCTAGAAATACAAAGGTAGAAAAATTGTCAATACTACATTCATTAATTCTATTCGACTAGAAAAATCAATAAAAGCAAAAGAGAACTTTCAACAATATATCAAGCTGATTAATTGTAATTAGGAAGCTGTACCAGAGCATGGAAGCTGTGGGTTTCAAATGTTTAACACAGGTTTAATAAAGATCCATCATCAGTCATTATTCTTAGCTTACCTTACCCAAGGTTATATTTAAAGAAGTATGAAATTAGGTGTCTTCTCCAAAAAGGTCCATCTGTTGCTGATAATGATTAGCTATTAAATATGATTATTTAGGCAAAGACATCCATGTTGTCCAATGTGTCAACAAATATAATTCACACTGTTTTTTTTTAAATAAACAATTGATTGCAATGGCTTTATTCCATTATTACTTGGGGGGGAGTGTCTATTTCTCCTGAGTTTCCAGAACGTTGACATTTGATAAGATTCTAATGAAACTGATGGAGCTGACGAATCTCACATATTAAAACAGATTAAATCCTACCAATGAAACTACTGAGGGGGTAGGCATATTGTGGTATAGTATGGCTTGTTAAATAAATCACAACCAGATTTACACACTGAATTGTGAAATCATTGTTTATAACCTATTCTAGCTTGATTCTTTTTAAAAAGTCAAAACCAAACAATGGGTTAGTTCTCAGAGCTTCATCTATGGTGACAGTCAAACTTTATATACATGTGGATGGATGCATGGATGCATCGGGGAGTTATTTTAATTGCACCATCTTTTGAGGAGAGAGGAGAGGAGCTAAATAAAGTTCACAAAAAAAGGCAGAGGCATGAGGTATATATTTTGCTATCCATATACAAATAAGAACACCCACTGAATACTTGATGCTGATATAACTGCTTAGTAGCATTTTGGAAAAAAATGAATACATGGACATCTCACAATCCACCAACTGTCCTACTGTCTACTATTACTATCCCTCAAGGAGGCCCTAGCAATCTAAATAGAAGATGAGGAGCTTCATCTAGTTTCTGCAAGAGACCGTAGCTATGCTCAGTATATAAAGAGAGCCTCTGTTCAGAAGAGTGATATCAACTTTGCTGCCATCTAGAGCTCATCTAGATTTTATAAAACCCAGCCATGAAAGTTCTCCTTAGATGGGAATAGTTGATATTGCATGATTAAACAACTCCACTTTCACAAAAGATGTTTTAAGATTTACATTGATGGTTCAGAAGAACCTACAATTAAGATATCTCATGAAACAGCAATCACCCTGAGACCCTATAAGGCAGGGGTCTTCAAACTTGGCTGAGGAATTCTGGGAGTTGAAGTCCACAAGTCATAAAAGGGCCAAGTTTGAAGACCCCTGCTATAAGGGTAGGACAAATCCAAAACTTTTTCAACAACCTGGAATGATAAAATTAAGAGGGATCAGGACTAGGTCATCCAACCCCCTGCATAGTGCTGGAATTCAACCAATGGCTCTCTAGCCAATGGCTCTGAATGTTGGCAACTTTAAAACAGGCAGACTTCAACTCCCACAATCCCCCTGCCAGCATGAACCTCCAGAGCCAATTAAGTTTTCAACAACTTTTCCATGAGCAGCTGTGGGGGAGCTAAAGGGAACCCTGTCACTAGATCATTCCTCTAGTAAAGTAATATAATTATTTACAATAGCTCTTTTCTTTTTCTTTTCTTTTTAAACAAATTTTATTAGTTTTTTAACTCTTACAACAAAATGCTCGGGACACACCGTGGTGCTGGGGTAATCAAATATCCAACAATAAATCCAGATAAAATAACCCAAGTAAATACATTAAATATTCCCTCTCTATTTCCCTCAAATAATATAATATATTTAAAATAATCCATTTCTACATTAAATTTCTATAAATCCTAATCCTGTTTTTAAACTTTATTAATTTACAATTACCATAATCCACTTTAACTTTAAATAAACATATTATCATTTCGGGTATCCCTTCCAGATGTATTCTAGTTCTTAATCTCCTAAATCCTTAATTTTATCATGAATCTCTCTTATTTCTTCTTCCACTACTCGATATTTATCCTAATTAAAATAAAATATAACTCTACCTTATACATATACCATCCATCAATCAGTCTATTTCTATAAGAGAACAAAATAATACCAAACCTTAAACCATTTCAGTCCGTTAGGCAAAATTCAAATCTCATCCAAATAGTTATCATATCTAGAAACACCCATATTATTACACAAAGCATCATCTTACTAAATTAACATACTCAATTAATTATTAAATCAATCCAAATCACTATAAAACCTCTTCCATTTTCATTCATTCCATTACAAAATAGTTTTCATACAAATAAACCTATTGTTCCAAAAATTACATTCTTAATCTATTTAACATATTCTAGTAATCACCAATTTTTCTCTCGCTTCTAACTCTAAGTCTTAAACCTTAAAACAATCCATATTTCTACAGTGCCTTTTAATCCATTGCATATAGTTTTAAATTTCTCTTTTCAGTCTTATTCTGGCTTTCTTTTTGTGCCAGGCCAGTTTCTATCTCAGCAAGTAGATCTCCCTTTGTCACTTGTAATATCATTTGAGTCAATAAAAAACACCCCTCCTCTGTAATGGGCGTGTGGCTCTTTTGTCATTAAACCCTCATTGCTTCAAAAGTTCCAGTCTCAATCTTTGGTTCTTCTGATCCTCAAGAATATGGATGGAATGCTTGTAAGGTAAAATAGATTCCTCTTTAATCTCAATTAGTTCTTCTTCTAGTATATTTTGATTTGTAGCATAGTCAGATGAGGTCTGGAGATCAGTTTGAAGGTTTGGAGAATTTGGAGTAAAGCTTCTGGCTCTTATTTCTGTAATAATCTCTTTCATTTTAGCACATATTTCTTCAGTAGCTTCATAAATTTTTTCCACAATAAGTTTACAGTTTAGTTATAAATAAGGTTTCTCCATTTTAGTAGTAATTGAAGAGAGTCCCTTTTATCGTTTAGTGGAGGCTATATATAAACAATATCCACCCCCACAATTTCCCACAGCTGGATCAGCTTATCTTTTCTCTTCAAGAATAGTTTGAAGGTCAAGCCCACCTCATCTCCAAAGAAAAACAGATAATTGCAATATTAACTTTTTGCCACAAGATGTCCTCAGTAGGTTGCAAAATCTTTCCCAGACACCATTTTTTTCCTTTTCTCTCTCTTTTAAAGGAAAAGGTGGGAAAAATATTCTTCCAGTTTAAAGTGATAGTAAAGCTCTAAAAAAAAATATTTTTTTTGTACCCCAAAGTAAATGAAAGTAAAATATAGTCATTGAAATTACTTGTTCTGTCTTTTTATTCAGGTGCCTTTCTTCCCATGCATACAAATGCCGCTCTTTCAAGGCAGGGAATTAATTCCAACAGAGCTTTTACAGGCAAACAATCAAGTAGGGTGAAGAGAGGAGAAGGAGAGGTCTCACCTGGATCATCCGTGGTGGGTCTTTCACACTTAGATGTACCTGTGACTTTCGGCTGGTGCAGCTAAGGAATCGGCCATCTTGCAGGATGATCTTTGCTCCGTCGGCCCTAAGGAGTTAGCTGGAGCAGTGAAAGAAGCTGCCGCCCTCCTGCAGTCACCAGCAAGCCTGCTCCTCCATGGTCGCCCCTCCAGGGTGACTTTTGACCCACTAGGGGGTCTACCGGTGAAGAAAACACAGCCGGTGGAGAGACAAGTCTCTTCAAATGACCGGAGTCGCCGCGAACCGGAACCGGAAGTCACAATAGCTCTTTTCTTCATTGGCTTCCCTGTCTGAACCATTCTCTCTGCTTTCTGAGAATTGACCACTTTTAAGTCCATTTTGGGAACAAATTCCTGCATTGTTTGACTTGTAAACCACATCTGATCTCAGATAAACTCACCTATATAACATTATGTTCTTCCTTTTTTTTTTAAAAAAAAAATCTCCTTTATATGATTTGATATTGAATATATTACTTGATGGAACTTGATGCTTTGAATTTTAATGATTCTTTAACTACTTTTTAAGATGTTTTGGCCACAGAAAGCAGTATTTTTTTTAAAAGTTCCAATTCATTCATTCATTAATTTGACCAAATATAAACATATTTATGGTTCAAATAATGAAAAAAATGAAATGCATTGAGGATGCTGATCTGAAAACATCTACATTTACATTTAGCCTCTCAAAACTGTAACTGTTTCAGAATTAACATCAGTCATGAAGTTTCTAATCATGGTCAATGACGCTACAACAAAACAAACAGGGACACTGACTTAATCATGGGAATGTTACTCTGTATCCTTGACTTAACTTAGGTAAGTAGGGTGATTTTTCAGATGACTGCTAGCCCTATCATATTCCTACACTCTGTATTTTTTTACATTTCTGTTACTTTCAGTCGCCTTGAAATATCAACACAATCTACAAAGTCAACCCACTTAAATGATTTAGAAATTCTAAAACAGAAAACAAATGGGACAGAAAAATAATCAGCTTTTTGGGGGGGAACAAAAATAAGCTACTAAGAAATCTTTACAGAACCAGCTTAAGGACATACTGGTACTATTGGGAAAAGAGCCTACAGAAAGACACTGTAAGGGACAAGAATCTCAGGTCCATAGATCATTTATTCATTATCATTCTTGCACAATTCATTTGATGGACCAGCCCTCTGTTTTTCCAGATCCAGAAACACTACTCTGTCTCTGGAATCGATCCATCATTTTACCAGTCAATGGACTGGCTACCACATTATCCTGGCTCTTTAATCTTCTAGATGAGTCATCTTTCTGGTCCATCATCTCCCTGTCTGCTATCGGAGGGTTTCTCTGGAATGTTAGATGAGTCTTCTTCACTGGAGTCATTAGATGCTGCTGCTTCACTATCTACTTCTTCATTCTTTCCATGAACCAGTACCACTTCTGTTGTTGTCCCACTGTATAAACTCAGTGGTCCAGCAAGATCCCTTTCTTTTCTATCAGACTGAGGTTTCTTGGTAGTAGCTGATAATACTTTTGGTAGAAGATTAAGTTCTTTTCCCGGTGCCTTCGAACTATTGGGGAGTCCAGTATCTGTTTCTTTCCCACTGGACAGTGTTCTTCCCTGAACAAACATTGTTTCTTCCTTCGCTTTTCTATCATTTGATGCAAATTCTTTTAACTCATTCATAATGCATGGCCCTTTTTTAGATTTTTTCCCAATGGCCAGCCCTTTTGGCTGGTTAGACGTTCTCCAGGCTAGACTAGATGGACCTTCCTCTGCACTTCTCCTTGCTTCTGATCTTCTTATCCAAAATGATGGACCTTCTTTCCCATGCTTCCCTGTTACTTTGCTTGATGTCTCCACTTCTCCCAATGCTAGAACGACTTCTCTGCGGCAATGTTGATCTCCAATAATGTTGAAGATAGAGATCCAGTTATCTCCATGCCCAGAAACCATCTTGAAGTTCTTCCCATCACAGTCAAAGAAGACAGTGGCATTGGCCCGGTGTTGTGGGGACAAAGTATTAAACTCCTGTAAAGCTCGCTTGAGGCAGGCTCGGAGGTCTACTGTACATCCTTTAAGGTCTTCTGTTTCTTTCCATAGTTTCATCAAGTTTTCTGTGGTGAGCAACATTGTGCGATAGCTCAACCTGTCTAAATAGACATCCAAAGAAGAAACTCGAACCCGATAGTGAGGTTGTTTATCAGAAAGGAAGATGTGGATACGGGACCTCCCCTTTCCAGAAATGAAATCTAAGCAGGAATTACCACACTCAATAGTCAGTTCAGCATTGTTCTTCACTGAAGGAGGTTCCTTCTCAATCTCTGTTATAGCCACATCCAAGCAAGCCCGCAGTTCCTTAGTAATGCTGTCCCATTTAGCAAGCTCCTGTCTCACCTTCTCCAAGTTCTCAGAGGTTAGTGGAGGTGGAGAAAGAGACAATCGATTTAAATACACTTCCAAGGTGGAGATCTCAATATGGTAGTGTATTTTTCCTTTTAACCAAGAAACTACAATCTTGTTTTCTCCTCCACCAGAGACAAACTCCATTATCTTTCTTCCTCTCACCTGAATCGTCAAGGTGGCATTATCTCGTAGACAGTGAGGCTCACGATGGAACTCTTGGGCAGCATGATCTAAGCAAGCCCTCACCATCTCATCAGATTCCCGGTTACCGATCTGCAAACTGTTGCGTGCTGACAGTAAGTTTTCTGTACTTAGTGGTGTTGGAGGTATGCTTTTGGGGATGCAGGCACCCATACGAGGAAAGACCAAGGTTTATGGAAGCAGCACCAAACATGTCTTCTCATGCAATGGCATTAAATATTCAAAATCTGGAAAAGAAAAAAGGCATATGAGGATGGGAGAGGTTGCGTACAAGCTGTGATCTGGTTCGCTGGTCAACTGTGGTTTCACAAGAGAGTAGCCAAGCCTCCTAAAGAATAACAGGGGAAATATTAAGAATCTGGATTCACAGAAATATGCACTTGTTCAGAGCTATACCTATCTTAGTGAAATAAAAATTCAAGTTGTTGGAGACACGAAACAGAAGATGAAGGAAGAGGAGAGGCTGGAAACTGCATAAGGGTTAAAGAGATGGTGTTATGAAGGAAGGTCCTGATTCAAGGTTTTTTAATGTAGTATATAACCAGTTTAAGGAGGTATGTACCATAAACTGGAATGGCTTTAAAATGGGAATTAGAAAAATTCTAAGTTGGAAGGGACTTTGGAGGTTATTTAGTCCAACCACCACTCAAGCAGGAGACTTACATAGAAATGCATAGGAAGATCAGGTTATCAACATTTATTACTCATAATTATGGCTAAAATTTACTCATAATTACGTGTATAACTTTGTCATCAAATATTAGTGTGGTAGTGCATTGCAAATTGTTCACAGAAAAAGAGAAATTCACCTTCTTATACACACACAAACAATGCTTTGTCTGAAATTTTAAAACAGGTCTGGATGTTCTGATAGCTAGGGGCCATCCTCGATGGCCAGTTGCAGACAAAATGATTCACTCCAAATCCATATTAACAAACATCAGTATCTGTATCGCCCAAGCAAATCATATTATGGTTCCATATGATGGCTTGGTTCACCCAACAATGGATTGGCAATGGATGAACCATAAGTTCCTTAATCCAATTTTAGCTGTGTCTTCTGGGTTGCATGATGCACACAAAGGCAGGGGTGGGGGCAAAAGGTTTTTAACATTGGGCATACTTACAGTGTTTATTGCCTGGGAAAAAATGACTGGCTCCCAAAGGGTGGCTGGCTTTGTGTCCAAAATGGAACTAGAACTCACGGTCTCCCTATTTCAGTCCTAGGAAGCAGGCTATGGCAAACAATCACCACACACACACACACACACACATGCAAACTCTTGCCAAGAAAATTACAGGGACTTGTGTATTGGACACAATTGAACAGAAGAAAAAAATATTCATGCTCTTTATTGCAGACAATTAATATTCTGTACAAGTGATTTTAGCATTGAAGGAATAAGACAACTGAAGCTAAATCCAGCTCTCACAAGTTGTGAATGGTATCTTTAATAATAATAATAATAATAATAATAATAATAATAATAATAATAATAATAATAATAATAATAATAATAATAATAATAATAATAAAGTTGGAAGGGACCTTGGAGGTCATCTAGTCCAACCCCCTGCTCACGCAGGAAATCCTATACCATTTCAGACAAATGGCTGTCCAGTCTCTTCTTAAAGACTTCCAGTGTTGGAGCATTCACCGCTTCTGGAGGCAGGTTGTTCCACTGGTTAATTGTTCTAACTGTTAGGAAGTTTCTCCTTAGTTCTAGGTTGCTTCTCTCCTTGCTTAGTTTCCACCCGTTGCTTCTTGTCCTGCCCTCAGGTGCCTTGGAAAATAGCTTGACTCCCTCTTCTTTGTGGCAGCCCCTGAGATATTGGAACACTGCTATCATGTCCCCCCTAGAGATCTTATTATATCTCTTTAAAAAAAAAAAAAAAAGTCCTTCGGGTTTGTGGAAAGATTCAAATAATGTGGTGTTATGAACATCCAAGTTAACTTAAACATAAAAACAAATGTAACGGTGTGGGTCTAAATTGAAATTCCCCAAATACGCAGTGAATTTAAACCAACCATCAGCAACTTTCCTGAGGTTTCCTTGGCTAGTGAGCTTTATGAAAGAAACTCAGCTTTCTAATCAGGAAATCATCCCATAGTACATTAAAAAATTACCCAGAGAGTCATAAATACAAGATGATTGATTCTCTGTCACACACACATACCTGTATTTGATATAACTGTCCAGCAGAATTGCCTGCACGTGGTTCTCTATTGAGTTTAAAAAATGTCTCAGAACTCCTATTTTACACTCATAAATGTGCAAGTAAAGAAAAAAAAACATCTTGAATATACAAGAATAGCAAAACAACAAAAGGATGTGAAGAATAATGATTCTATTAAATAAACGTGCATATGAATGCCAAAGGGTTTGAATCAGAGAGAGGAAAAGAAGGCAGAGAAATAATTGTGGATCAGGATGATAGTTCAGGACTGAGAGAGAAACGGGGGGGGGGGTTACAATTAGAAATGGGGTGGGTGGGAGCTGCTCACCTCTGTGCTTGGGTACTTCCTAGCATCCATGGGACTTGGGAAGAGGTTAAAAACCAGAGAGAATGTGCTTTGATTCTGACTGATCATTTTAGCTGTGATGTCATAGAACCATCAGTGGGAATTCCATTCCAGCATATGTATTTTTTGTAAAAAGAAGCACCAATCATCTTTCTAGATCAGGATGCTGATGGTCCTGAATGATCCACTTAAAAGTAAGTCCTGTTCAAAAGTGGAACCTCCCAAGAAAACAGTTAAAAGTAAGTTTCTTAATAAATGGACTCATTATATAAACAAGTAGAAAGCAGCCATCCCTGCAGAACCATTCACGATCTCTCCCTCCAACCTCGCACAGACCCCAAGTTTCCTCTCACTTCTCCAAGATGCGTGTCTCTTCTCATCACATCGTTGAGACCAGCAACAACGTCCATCGCAAATGCTGCCAAAACACGGCAAGGTAGGCAGCCGCAGACGATGCCTCAGTAGCCTGAAAGAGCCACGACGGTGATGGTTGCTCTCCAGCTAAATTTCTGGGTGCCCATTTTTCCCTTCTCTTCCTTTTCGTTTACAGAGTCTCTATGATGTGTTATTTTTTTCTTAAAACTCTACATTAGTCCCAGTCTTGGGGCTGTTATGTCATTTATCTCCACTGAAAAGGAAGCTTTTCCTAAGTTGATAAAGACAAGGTCCAAAATAAATTTGGGAGGGGGAGCACGCTTATCACGAGGTGCAATGGGTAGGGCAAAATTAGTTGGCAGGATTGGAAAAAGCATCAGGCATCAGATATTGGGGTTTGCTCCCAATTGTGGGGAGCAGCTAGGAGCTGGTGCCAATAGAAGAGCATATCCATAGCTCTGGTTGAAAATGTGGAGTTTGTGGTACACTCTGAGCTTGGTGGTTTGCTTGCAGACATTTCTTTGCAGGTAATCCTCAACTTACAATACTTTGTTTAGTGACGACGACACTGAAAAAAGTTACTTATGACTGTTTTTCGCACCTATAACCATTGCAGCTTCCCCATGGTCATGTAATCAAAATTCAGATGCTTGGCAACTGACTCATATTTATGACACTTGCAGGGTCATTCTGGGGTGGTGTGATCCCCTTTAGCGACCCTCTGACAAGCAAAGTCAATAGGGAAACCAGATTCACTTAACAACCATGTTGCCAACTTAACTGCAGTGATTCACTTAACAACTGTGGCAAGCAAAGCTGTAAAATGGAGCAAAACTCGCTCAACAAATTTCTCACTTAGCAACATACATTTGGGGCTCAATTCTGGTCGTAAGTTGAGAACTATCTGTACCTATTTGAATTAAGTAAGCCTCAAAACAGTAAGCACAACCAGGAGTTCTTACTGGAAAGAAGAATATAAAGGGGGTGGAATCCTCATAAACTAGCTCAGTGTAGTTTAATGACTGTGAACTCTTTGATGCGAGCATGAAAAGCAACACCTGGCCTAACAGTAGAGAAATAATCTGAAAAAGTTTTTTTCTGTCCAAACACATGTGCTATTTGCAGACCATATATATGAAATTGGAGGAAGTTTGGTGGCACTTATTCATTAATAAATGCAGCATGAGAAATGGCAGGCCTGAAGGAAGCTTCAGATAAAAAAGAGAATTTGCCCATTCTGTAATTCATTTTATTTGTGTAATTATTAGATTTCTTCTTCTTCTTCTTCTTCTTCTTCTTCTTCTTCTTCTTCTTGAAGAAGAAGAAGAAGAAGAAGAAGAAGAAGAAGAAGAAGAAGAAGAAGAAGAAGAAGAAGAAGAAGAAGAAGAAGAAGAAGAAGAAGAAGAAGAAGAAGAAGAAGAAGAAGAAGAAGAAGAAGAAGAAGAAGAAGAAGAAGAAGAAGAAGATCATCATCATCATCATCATCATCATCATCATCATCATCATCATCATTTTAGCCATGGTCTACTCTCTGTAGGATGGAGGCCTCTTTCGCATGTTTCCAACCAATATGGTCCTAAGCTTATATGGTCATTCCAACACTCAAGGTGGCTCACAGTAATAAGAAAAATACAAAAAATAAAACTTGATAACACTGTTAAAATCAAACGCACCATTAATTAACCATTAAAATAATAAAAAATTAAAAGTTGGTTAAAAACCTATGCTTTTATCCTCTTCCTAAATACCAGGAGAGGGAGGACATACAATCACCTGGGACAACACTATGGGAGAAGATCCTTCTCCATGTTATAGAATGAGTTTAAAGACCAAAAATAAAATACTGAAAGATTATGCTGGAGAAAATTAAACTGGGAAGTATGCATATGCAGGACTGAATCAAAATAGAAGATATTTGAAGCTAAGCTCTGAATGGATAGAGAATTATTGTGCTAATTGAGGAATTCTGGGAGTTAATTTACACACTTGTTAAAATTGTCAGGTTTCAGAAACACTGGACTACAGACTTCATGATCCAAACTACCATTGCCTACAATTTGTGGTTGAAAATTATGTGAACCATAGACAACACATTTAAGGGACACCAGGTGGGAAATGCTGCATTAAGTTAGTCACATCTACATAAAATAAGCAATGCAATGGAAGAAAGGGGGAAATCTTGTCAAGAATGGCTACAGTTAGTCTCATTTTTAAGATCTATCTAGATTGGATCTAGCATTTGCATTTGGCTCCTAAGGCAAAACAACACGAGGAGTAACAACAGCTATTATTTATGGCAAAGTTGTGCTAAATACATGAAAACATTCCTCTTAATCTGATCCCAAAAGAAAGGAACCTGAATATCTTACTGGCATTTTTTCCCAGAATCTGGTAAATATAAATGAAGTTCTTTCCATCACCAGATATAAGTTCCAGTTTTCTTCCATTTTTCTGGATGACCATCTGACTGTTTACCTGGATGTAGAATGGCTCCTTGGCAAAGTGGTCCAGTCCATACTCATCCTCCTAGGATAAGTCCATCCTACTCATGCCAGTTGAGAGGAGTAGAAGTAGTGTATACCTTTTTTTAATGAAAATTATCAGCACTTTTGATCAGTGACGTCATCAAGGTAAACAAACCCACGTGCTGATTACGTCAGGAGTTCATGGCCCTAAACGGAAGTGACGTGCTCAGCCCCCACCCTCCGGATGTGACGTGCTGGCCTAATCCCATCAAGAGTGGCAGTCAACCCTCTGGGT
>NW_015387733.1:130833-155197 GCF_001527695.2 Protobothrops mucrosquamatus | reverse complement strand
TTATGCTTTGTCCAACGGTGAAGCGGTGCTAAAGGTGAAGGGAATCACGTTAAACTGTGGTAATAGCAACAAGGTTAATTTTGACAGCTTGAAAGATTTGGTAGATGATTATTGTCTGTCTGGTGCAGAGAGAAAAAAGGAGATCAAGGTAGAACAGCTGGGGATTGTTAGGGTTAAGAAACAGTGGACTCTAGAAACGTGGGTCCTACGAAAAACTCTAAAAGTGGTGTATAATAAAAGGTTATTAAAGAGTGAGGATTACTGTACGCTGCCTTACGGTTATTAAGGATGTACACCCTTTCTCCTGTATTATAAGTGGACCGTCCAATTCTGGCAAATCTTTTTTTATCAAGCAAATGTTAGAACATAGCGATGTTGTGTTGTCTCAAATGCCTCAAAATATTGTATGGTTTTATAGTTGTTGGCAACCTCTGTACAAAGAACTGCTTAATAAATTCCCTTACAGTATATTAAGTTTATGGAGGGGCTTCCATCTTCTTTTGAAGATGATGATTTGTTTCCACCAAATCAAATCACTCTAGCCGTGATAGATGATCTCATGGCATCGGCCAGTGACAGTGATCAAACAGAGAAGGCTTTTACACAGTACGTCCATCACAGAAACCTGAGCATTATTCTCATACTACAAAATCTGTTCTTTCAAGGTAAGAAAATGAGAACAATAGCTCTGAATTCCAAATATTTGGTTTTGTTCAGCAGCCCCCGTGATCAGATGCAAATTGTCACACTGGCCAGGCAGATGTACCCCACTAACACAAAGTAATTTTTAGAAGTATTCCAAGATGCCACTCGCAAACCACACGGGTACCTTTTGGTAGATTTGGCAGCCACCACTCCAGAATCCTACAGGTTGAGAACAGGCCTCTTCCCGCCTGATTGGCCTACTGTTTACACAATGAAAAAGAAGTGTAAAAAGCAGTAGCCCAGTTACCTTAGCACTAGTTCATTTAAGATGTCAGAGAGGGTACGTAGAAATTGGGGTCTTTTAAAAATCTTAGTAAAGGCCGGACCAAGACAGAGAAAAGCCATCTTATGCAATGCTAATAATGACCTGGTGGGGGCAATAGCAGAAATAGCTCTGAACACCCTAAAAGGAAACCTTCCTCTGAAACCTTCACAATACCTTTCTCTAAAGAGAAAGAAAGGTGTCATTAAAAAGTTGAGTGATAGAAAGGTCTCACTCAAAAAGAAGAAGCAGATCATACTTCAGTCGGGTGGTTTTATCGGGCCCTTACTAGGGACAGCTATTCCACTGTTGACTAGCCTGTTAGCTGGATAAACCATGGATCATGCCGAGAAAATGTATCTGGTCTCGCGTCATCAGATGGAGCAGCTACAGGGCAGGCCGCCTACTATGGGCGCTATAGCTACTAACCGGTTGGATGATGAGATGCGTACCATTCTTCAGAGAGCTGATTTGTGTGAGGATGACAAGATTAAGCTCTACAATTCTGCACTGCAGAGGTATCTAAGACTGACCAGGCAAAATGAGTCTGAAAAGGACAGACTGAATCTCATTTATCCACCGGAAGAGCCTCAGCCACTTCCAACATTACCAGAAAAGCCACCACAGCCTCCACAGGACACAGCGATGGATGAGATCCTAAGGGGTGTGAGCACCCGTTACAGGAAAAATGCGGAACTTTTGCTAAACAAAATGAAACAGCATCAGAACGTCTCAACCTGGGATGATCGTGGTACCTTTTTATACAAAGGGGTCCCTATTCCTGGTACTAATATTTTAGACTTGGTGAAAGGAGCCTCGCAACACCGAGCCCCTACTGAGAAGCGGAAACCTAAAGACTGGGATGACTTTATGAATGCTATGGCTGAGGTGAATGTTCCAACTTCTGTGTTGGGGTCTACAACTGTTAAAGAACAAATAGAAAAGTTGAAAGATTCTCTGGTTGTTAAGGATGAAACTACTACTAGCCCCGTCTCTGTTATGACACCCCCTTTTGGGACTCAGAAGCCTCTGATTACCGGTACACCCTCTAGCCCTTGGACATTAAATCCTAGAAGTAGGTTCAAGTTTGGTGACTGGCTCAATTTGTAAAATGAATAAAAACACAGTGAAACAAGTAACAACGTTTAAGTCTTTTTCTTTATTTTACAATAAGGCAGGCATGTCTGCATGCATTGGTGACGGTTACAAGTTCCAAGCCCCCTTCCCACCTTTATAGTTTTTACAAACAGCTTTACCATTTGATCATTTTTAATATCGGCATTGGAGTACATCTTTAAAATATTTTCATAGTCCACTCCTTTAGTTCGGTTCAGTAGAAAAAACGCACAGTGTTGCCCGCATGTCACAGCGCTGGGATGCTGCAGTTGACGTTGGTGAAATGTGTACTTCTCAGCTTGCTGCTCTAAAAACATCACTATAGAGGCAGGAAAGTCAGGGCTATCCGGTGGCCTTCCATAAGAATCAAAAAAATTGCCATATCCAGGAGATGGGAAGTAGAGGGCCAGCCAGTGTTCACCAGGCAGAGTGTGAGGGTGAGTATTTACAATTAATCCAAAAGGTCTTTTAGAGATATGTCTCTGGGGTAGTAGGTCACAAGGGTATCAGAATCAGAAGATAAAGGACCATAACACGCTATTTTACAATACGTTGACCCGCCTGTGCCCCACAAATCATGTCCGCAGTCGCAAGCAAACCAGTCTTTACACAAATTGCAGCTCTTTAATTCACAGGGTAGATAGCGTGGTCTCTGGGATAGCTCATAATCCCTGTTATAGTCTAGATCAGAAAAATCTGCAGAATCTTTGTGACCACGGCAATTACCACAGGAATATAAAATCGGGGTGTCTTGAAGTGTTTGCTGTCTAGGTGTTATTAATTCAGAGGCTGCAAAATATAAAGCACTTCCCGTTAGTGTGCTATCTGCTCCAGCAGCATTTACATTATTATAAATAAAAACATATTTACTTACCATTGCTGGGAGATAATGTAGCACCATTCACCATTTCACAGGCTGCCCGGTAACCACTCTGCACCTCATCATTCAAGTTACAGCACACCATGCTACAGCCATGCAACACAGGTTTTGCCTGGGGTGAAGCATTTGGAATTTTTTTGTATCTGGTATAAATGCAAGAAAGGGTGAAGAAGGCTAGTTTCTTAGTAATTAGAAGGACAATAGAAGGTGTTAAAAGAATGGAAATAATCAGATGGAAGAGAGGGAGAGAGAGAGAGAGAGAGAGAGAGAGAAAGAAAGGAGCTGTGTGAAGTTTTATGCCTGGCCAGGATGAAAGGCGAGAACTCTGATCTGCTATTTTGTGTGAAAGAGTTAAGTAGAAAGCTATGTATTTCATGAGGTTCCTATAGTTTGGAAGGTGACAAGAGAGGGGAAAACCCCTCTCCAAGGGGGGGGGGGAATTGTCCCCCTAACAGCTTTTGAAATCAGGAAATTTAGTAAAGAATTGCCCGAACTAATAGAAGATCCTATTGAAGTAGGATAACATGTTAGAAATGTTTTTAGGACCAATGGAATATTCATGGAGAGAAATGCAACCCATTTTTAACATGTTTACACCAGAGAAGAACGGGATGATTAGGTGAGCAGCTAAGGAACAATGTAAGAACAATTTTCCACAAAAGAATGAACAGGCTGAGATCCCTGTTGCAGATCCAAAATGGGATGGTAACAGGCGTGCAGAGAGGAATGCTATGGCTGATTATAGGGGATATTTAATAGAAGGTATTAAAAATGCAGTGCCCCAGAGTCTTAACATTCAGAAGGCACTGTCATTAGAACAAGGAAAGGAGGAAACACCAACCGAATGGTTAGAAAGATTAAAAAGCCAACTTCAAAAGTATGAATATTTGGATCCTAGTAATCCAGGACATCAAATGATTTTGAAATATCAATGTGTAAGAAAAGCATGGGAAGGTATTAGGGTAAAAATGCAGAAATTAGACACATAGAAAACTAAAACAATAGAAGATTTATTACCGGTAAAAGAGGCTCAGAAAGTATATGAGAAGAGAGAAGAGGAGAGAGATAAACGTAAGATAAGATAAAAATGATGGCTCAATTGTTGCAAACAGGCCAGCAAAGAGGATGGGGAAGAGTAATCAGAAAATCAGTAAGGCAGGTTGGGGGTGAGGACAGCCAATTGGCACCAGGGGATATAAATCCCTAGGAGAGAAATTTTCCCCAGTACTAACTAACTAACTAACTAACTAACTAACTAACTAACTAACTAACTAACTAACTAACTAACTAACTAACTAACTAACTAACTAAATAAATAAATAAATAAATAAATAAATAAATAAATGTGCCTTTTGTAAGGAGGAAGAACACTGGGAAAATGAATGCCCTAAGAGGAAGGAGGGGGAAGAACTAGCAAATTTGGTGAATTTTGAGGATTAGGGGTGTCAGGGGACTAATCTGTTTTTTTGGTCCAGCTTTTTAAGAACCCCTGATAAACCTTAAAGGTTGGATCCCTGGAGGAGGAAAGGGTGTACCAGATTTACCCTGAACTATATACCTCCAGGAATGAAAATTGGGAAAGGGAAGATTAAGGATCAGGCAATTATGGACATGTAGTAGAAGCAACAATATTTAAACCTGCTATGGTCCAGACAGTAGTAAAAGGACCTGAACTTTGTATTGGTTAAAGGGAGCTGCAATTTGGCCACGGGGTACTTAATTGGTAAATTGGGGGTTGTTATTATGGGGAATGAAAGATAAATAATTGTAAATATTATGACCTTGAGTGAGGAAGCTCAAGGAAAAGTGGACCCTCTTATATGGGCCCAAGAGGGCCCATAGAAGAGGGGTACACATGGATCCTTTAAAGGTGACTTTAAAGAACCCTGGTGAAGTAATTCACTAGATACAGTATAACATTACGTTGGAAGGAAGAATGGGTTTAAAGCCCATGGTGGAAGGGCTATTGAAGGGGGGTGAAATTTTTGAGCAATCATTTTAAATATGTTTAGTTTGTTACTTTTTTTAACCCAAGAATTTCTGCCTTGGAAAAGTAAAAGATGCAGAAAAAAAGAAGAAGAAAAAAATGGGGGGAGGCAGTTTCTGTCTGCATGTTTGTTTGTTTGTGTGTGTATGTGTGTTTTTTTAAAGAACAGAAATTGGGTAAAATTTCCTGACTGTAAGAATAATTAATCAGTGGGATAATTTTCTCCAGAAACTGTGGATGCTTCATTATTGGAGATTTTTTGGGAGGAGGTTAGAAATTGATAGGGTCTGAAATGGATAGAGTTTCCTGTTTCAGTAAGGGGTTGGACTAGAGGACCTCTAATGTCCCATCCAACTCTGATATTTTGTTTTTGTATGTGTGGCATGCTTCAGTGATTTTCCTTTGCATTTTAGTTTGGATTTATCCTTAATAATGCATTTGAGGGTATTCTTGTCAAAGGAACAATCTTATGATGTTTTATTTAACATCTGATAAATATGTGTCTTNACCCAGAGGGTTGACTGCCACTCTTGATGGGATTAGGCCAGCACGTCACATCCGGAGGGTGGGGGCTGAGCACGTCACTTCCGTTTAGGGCCATGAACTCCTGACGTAATCAGCACGTGGGTTTGTTTACCTTGATGACGTCACTGATCAAAAGTGCTGATAATTTTCATTAAAAAAAGGTATACACTACTTCTACTGAGAGGGCTTAACTTTGGATGTCATCAGTCAAAGAACTCCATCTATTGGGATCCAGAAGAAGATCCTTATTTGCTGCAGGGCTCAGTCTTTGGAACAACTTACCCTTTAAGGTGTTCTTACCCTGTCCCCACCCTCCTATCCTTCCACAAGAGCCTAAAGACCTGGCTCTCTGGTTGGTGTGGGGTCCAAATGCAGGACTTTCACGCTGGAGGTCACTGCTGGATTGATGGCAGACTCCACTACTCCCCCCCTCCCCCAGTTCTCTGCTCTCTACTTGTCCATCTTTTTTGGTAATCATATTGATGTATTCTCATTGTATTCTTTTTCATTGTTTTATTGTTCTGTTATCTTACTTCTGTTCTGCTTGCACTCTTTTCATTTCTTCCCTTTTATTATTTTAAGTCACCTAGAGTAGCCTCATGGTGAGATAGGCAGCAAATAAATTTAACAAATAAATAAATATATGAATCTTGTGATGATTTCATTGAAAGGAAAGACACAAGTGCAGAACTACTTAGATGTCCATTTCACCAAAGGCCACTAATCCCTGCCTGAAGACCATTGAAAACACCAATTAGTAACCAAAGCAACCAAATCTTAACTTCTCTATTTTATACCCAGAAGAGCAACCAAGCACCAATGGCTGCCCAGGCAGTCTAAAAGGCAAGATTTTGCTGGTAGAATGTAATTAAAGTTTTGCTCTTTGCACCATTGGTGTGCCATCTTGCCTTTTGGGCAGTTTTGACCTCCTCCCATGCAGAGGCTGTTTGGATGTGCCACCTTTTTTTACTCAGTGAGACAATTCTTCTGATTGGTGGTCTGAATATCTGCTTTTCTTGATATACTGTACTTATTCTAAGGTATCTGACCTGAATGTAAGAATGGTCTTATCCCTACCAAGACAGGGTGCAAAGAAAGTCTAAAGTTCTCCCTGGCTAGAGAAAAGCTGTTTAGCTTTCTTAGTATATTACAATGTTTGAAATCTCAACAATATGTTTGATGAATAGAAGGAAGTCAAACTTTCCTGAATGGGTCCTTTTATGGAACAATCAAATGCTTCAATGCGAATTATGCCCAAAAAACAAACAAAAAATATTTCTCTAGCTGAGCATCTGCAGATCAAGTCATGCTGACAATCCACTGTGGTTCCATCTCTCTTTATAATTATTGAAATCATGGTGATTTATTCTACATCCAGCAGGGCCTATGAGATGCCCACACACCTCTATTCCCAATTGTCCTTGAAACCACTGTAACAAATAATTAGAAAACAAGCAAACTTGAATAATGTTTATATGTCCTCATATAAAAACTTCAAAATATTTCCAGCTCCATATAGACCATATAGTGGTATCTGTAGGTAGGACTGTGCAAATCTGAAACTGGATGCTAATCTTTTTTGTGTGCCAGACAGTATTTTGACTCGCTTTGTGGAGTCATTGTGGCTGTACTCTTTGGCAAGAGACTTGTGTTTCTCCTTTGACAACTCTGTGACCCAAGACAGTGGTGCCTGTTTCAGAGAACTATAGCAGATCTCCCTTATGCTATGTCAAATGCTGCTGCTGCTTCTTTTCCTGATGTCCCATTTTCCTTATACAATGTTGAAGATTAATTGTCCGCTCAGTGTGTTAAAAGAGAGGTATATGTTTAATCAATACAAACCAGGACATATCCTGATTAGTGGAATCGTCTCTACATATATGACCCATTTTCAACCATACAGTTTCATCATGCCTTCAAACAAAACATTTCGAAGGTAACCTATTTTATTCTTCCCATTGTCTTCTTTTCAGTCGAGAAACATTCCCATTTCCTGTTAGCTGGTCACTGGTTACCTTTTTTTCTACCTTATTCAATGAAGCAGCTTCTTCTACTCTATGAATACCATTAATTATTTGAGTGATTGATTGGTGTGCTGCCCATCTTGCCTATATCATGCACTTTTTAAAGTTTGCCCTTTGAGAGATTTTCTTTTTAATTTTCCCATGGAAGCTGGCATTAATCCCTGACAGCCTCTTCAGCAATCTTGCAGAAGCGCAGCTGGTTGATTGGCTCTTCACAACATGTCTCTAGGAGATAACCAGGGACAGTCATCAAATATCCTTTTAGCTGATGAGAAAGGAAAAGGGTCCCTTCCTTTCCCTCTCTCAAAAGAAGTGGAGCCTTTTTGCTTTGAGTAAAGTTCCTGTTTCATTTATTTTTTTTAAATCAAGTCTTAACAGTAAGAAAGCTCTGTCAGATTTGGGAGGAAATTCAACTTACAGGGAAGCCATTTTAGATATTCTAAAGGAAAGTACATTTCTGGGAAATGTTTAGTTTTATATAACTTAAAGTAAAAATGTTTTACTGATTTGGTGAAGTAAATTGAATATTGCCATATCTTCCCTTTATATTATATTAAAAATAAAATATTTAATAATATTAAAATTACATTTACACCATTTCATATTAAAAAGAGATCTGTACAGAATATGAATAAAATAACGGAAGTATTAAAATTAATATAAATACCACAAAAATATAAAAGGATTGCAAAGTTAAGCCCCTCCTTCCTTCCTTCCTTCCTTCCTTCCTTCCTTCCTTCCTTCCTTCCTTCCTTCCTTCCTTCCTTCCTTCCTTCCTTCCTTCCTTCCTCTGGCAATTGAGTAGTTTTATTTTGTAAGATGGTCATTCAGTCTCTCAAAAGAAGTAGAGGCTGTTTCCTTTGCAGACAAGATCACAAGATCATGCCTTAACACTAAAAAAACTCTGTCTGATTCAGTATGAAATTCAAATCACAGAGAAGATATTTCAGCTGTTCTAAAGAAAAGAACATTTCTGAGAAGTGTTATTTTTGTAATCTCTCTCTCTCTCTCTCTCTCTCTCTCTCTCTCTCTCTCTCTCTCTCTCTCTCTCTCTCTTTCATGTTAAAATATTACTGATTTAATGAGGTAAATTAAATACTGTCCTAACTTACCTTTATAATCTTCTTCTGCATATTTGTTTTCAGTCACTGTTCTGCATGAACTAAAATAAAAATTAAATGTACCCCATTCCATATTTAAATGATCCTTTAGATTATGAATGAAATAACTGTAGAATTAAAATTAGTCTGACTAACACAGAACTATAGAAAGTTTGCAAAGCTAAGTAATTACTGTTAATTATAGGTAATATAATTTAGATAATACAATAGCCAAATGTTACATATAAAATAAAGTGAGATATTATTGTATATAGAATGCTACCTCAAAGGTGGATAAAATGAAAATATATTATTCTATGACAAAAGCACATTAAGATATATGAGTAACTGGTATAATGTCAAATGACTAAATAAATAACTGTAATGGGTAACTGATTTTTACAGAATTCCTTCTGAACTTTAAAGATTGATTCACAATCATTCTTTTTTCTGGCATGTATTATGGTATGATTTATTAATCTTGGAAATGTAACAGAATTATATACCATCCCTCAAATTGGAACTTGGTGTAAATGTTATTGATCTTTTTTCCAGAGAGTGTTTCATTGTTTCACTCTTATTGCATCTTTGAAAATTTGCATTTGTTGTATCCTACACTGTTACTTTTTTAAAAAAAAATAATATTAAGCTTTAAATAAGATTTAGGTAACCATTTGTAAATATATCCTAAACAATTATCTTGATTCTGTGTAAGTTTTTTTCAAATTCAGTCATTTTTCTCAGGGTTCCTTCTTCTTTAAAATCTTGTGTTTTTTTCTGGTCATTTGTAAATATTCTGTCCTTCAATCAACCATTCTTCTTGAACTTTTAGTCTGTTTCTGAAATATGTGTTTATTGCATCCTGACAAGTCTAAATATTTCAGTCTTTTTAAAAATCTCTCATCCAGTTTCTTTTTTTACAAAATTATTTTAATTGAACATTGATTTTGGTTTCATAATTGTTAATACTGTGCTGCCTGTATAGCTTTCTCCTTATATTTCTCTCCTTGAATTTTAATTGAAATCATTTCTTATTTGTTTAGACTTTGTTGGCCAAGACTCAGGGATTCATGTTGTTTAAGAACATTAATAAGAATGTACTTTCTAAATTTTCAAAGATTTCTTTCAAACCTTATAACAATACTTCTGCCCTCTTTTTCTTAATGTTGATAAATTCTAGTGGATTGATAATAAATATGGTGTTTTCTTTCATTTTTCCTTTTTGGAAGTCCATCTGTTCTATATGAATAATTTCGTACAGCTAATACATTTGTTCAATTAATATATTTAGTATGTTCAGCTAATATATTTAGTAAAGACATTAATCTGGCATGTCAAACTCACGATGTTTTGCGACTTTTCCCCCATTGCTGGCAATGGGGGGGGCGTGGTTTCAGCATGATGCATCTGGCCCACGGGCCAGCAGTTTGACATGCCTGGTCTATATGATTGGAGTTTCTTTGGATCATTTACTTTTTAATGTATTAATTTATATATGGTTCTTTTCAATTCTCTAGTATAGATTTCCTTATTTGAATTTTACCCACCATTTTCAAGTGTGGTTGTATTGGTGTTCTTCTAGCTTTTTATCATTTCATCAAGGTGTGGCACTTTACTAATTTTAATTTTCATTGAAATTTTCATTTGCTTCTTTAATCTCTTGAGTTGTTATTCATTTGCTTAAGGTTTCTCTATATTGTTCAATGGCTCTGAATTTTAAGCAGAGGTTCCCAAATATCCCCTGTGAATATTTTCTCTGGGATATAATATCTTACATTTTTTTCAACTTCATTTGTTATTTCCGATCGTCTGTATAATGGATTGTTTTCTTCCCCTATCATTGTTATCACTCTTTTTTCTTCACTCTTTATCGATGTTATCACTTTTCTTTCGAATATGATATGCCAAAAATTTCCCTGGTTGATTTGCATTTTAAAAATGATTTCCATATTTCATTTTATTTTAAAATTCTGCCATTTTCACTAAATCTAATTTTTCTTTTACTTTATTTCACTCTTTTCCATGTTTGCTGTTGTGGGTTGGTTTTACGAATCTTTTCTAAATTTATTTTCTCTTCTAATTGTGATTTATATGTAGTGTGTTCTTTTTTCTAATGTGCTGCAATTTATATGAGGTTTCAGTAAGTGCAGCATATCAGAAAAAGGAATGTAATGGATGGGAATCAATCAATCAATAAGAACAGAGCTGGAAGGAATCTTGGAGGTCTTCTAGTCCAACTGCCTGCTCAAGCAGAAGAACCTATACCAGGCATGTCAAACTTGCGACGTCACGTGATGTTATGTGACGTATCATGACTTTTCCCCCATTGCCGGCAATGTGGTGGGCGTGGTTTCAGCATGACGCATCTGGCCCATGGGCCGGCAGTTTGACATGCCTGACCTATACCATTTCAGACAAGTGGCTGTGTCTTGGGACCTTTTCCCATCGTAAGCGTTTTGAATCCAGTGACTGTAAGGTTAAAGCTCCCTCGACTCTTGGGAAAGATTCATCCTGTTTTTCACTGTAGTTTACTGAAGCCTTATAGAGAGTCGACTTTGAGACCCCATCCAAAGAAAGCCCTGAGGCCCCTGGTGGTAGCAGGGCAGACCCACTACGAAGTGAAGTGGATTTTAGATGCTAGACTGTACAATGGAAAACTGCAGTATTTGGTACAATGGAAGGCTTATCCGTTATCAGAAGCTATTTGGGTGAAATGTACTGATGTGAAAGTACATAGATTTTATGATAAACATCCAAATAAATCCAGGGGTTTTTTTCCCCTTGATTTATGTCTTTGTTTGTATTACAGGATATCTCCTTTATGTTAAGAGGGGCCGAATGTCAGTGTTGTGACAACAAAATAAATTGTAACCATTTTACTTTTGTTTTTCATTGTAACTTTCCACTCTATAGTTGGGGATTTTCACGTAGACAAACTAAGGGGGGAGGGAGAGGTATGAGCATTCTTAGTTAGTCATAACAATTGCAGCTGTGGTTATAATCAAGCTCGATATGAGGGAAGAATTTTTGGTTTTTGGTAATTGGAGAATGTGATGTGTGACAGCTTGGCTTGGGGTGGGAATTGCAACTTGTAACTTTGTATCAGGAGAGGGAACTTTCAGTTTTGGGTTCAACTATTTAAGTGCCGATATTTTGTTTCCGAATAAAATGTTCTTTAAGGACATTTAAGGACGAATTTCTTGCCTTGAAGTTCTTTTAACTGGTTTCATCTATCGGAACCATGACAGGCTGTCTAGTCTCCTTTTAAAGATCTGCAATGATGAAGTACCCACAACTTCTGTAGGCAAGCTATTCTACTGGTTAATTGTTCTCACTGTTAGAAAGTTTTCCCTTAATTCCAGGTTGCTTTTCTCCTTGATTATTTTCCATCCATTGTTTCTTGTCTTGCCTTCTGATGCTTTGGAAAATAACCCCCTCAAATACTGCAATACTGCTATCATGTCCCCCATAGTCCTTCATTTCTGTAGACTAGATTTACCCAATTCCTACAACTGTTCTTCACATGTTTTTGTCCCCTGGCCCTTAATCATCTTAGTTGCTCTTCTCTGCACTTTTTCCAAACTCCCAATATCTTTTTTGTAATGTGGTGACCAAAACTGGATGCAGTATTCCAGTATTCCAGGTGTGGTCTTACTAAGGTTTTATACTAATGCTTCATGTGATTTTTGATTCTGTGCCTCTGTTTATGCAACCAAGGATTGTGTTAGTGTTTTTGGCTGCAGCCACACCTTGCTGCCTCATATTTAAATGATCATCCACTGGGACTCCAAGGTCCCTTTCACAGTTACTGTTTTTGAGCCAGATTTCACCTAATCTGTACTTGTTCCTTTGGTTTTTCTTGCCTAAGTATAAAACTTGCTTTTCTCCACATTAAATTTCATGTTGTTGGATAGGATCCATTGTTCAAGTCTGTCAAGATCCTTTTTGATTCTGAACTTGTCTTCTGGAGTGTTGTGACTATTCTAATTCTAATCAGAATTAGAAGAGAAAATAAAGCAAATATAACAAAGAGGAAAAAGGAATTAGGTAATGCAATAAATCTCCTGTACTGTTGTCTCTTATAACCCTGGAGTCGTTTTGTTAACAAATTCCTTCTTCTTTGCATTTCTGCAATATTCTTTCTTGAAGGACAGTGTTTCATTCATCCACCATTGGTAAGACAATATTTGTCTCTGACGCCAAGATGTTAAAATTGGGACATGGTGTCTATATAATATTGAGCTAATCTACAGTTCTTTTGTAGATAGTGTAAGGGCTTTAAAGGAATAGCACATACTGTATCTATTCTTGAGTATGATTGGTGTTTTGCTGGAAACAAAATGTAGTACTAGGTTTTGGATTCTTTTTCTCTACAAAGATCAGACAAAAATTATATACTCATATACTGAAAAACTTTTCTTGGGAGCTGTCCTCCTTTTTTATCCATTAGATGATTTGCCTTAGCTTGGTTGCATGTACCCTTCAATGATTACTTCCTCCCTAGCAATTCCTATTAAAAACATTCATGAATTGTTCCATCTGTAGCTGAAGCACAAATGGATGCCAGAGTTAAATTATTTTCTTAATTTCAGGATTAAAATTCTTCCTATTTTGAGGATTTGAGTACTTCCCAAGAAAATGATATTAAATAAATTGCTATTTATTCTACTTTACTTTGTTTTTCCTGTTGCTGTAAAATCCTGGCCTAATTTCTTTTGTCTCAACAATATTATATGGTCCCGTCTTGTTTTCAATATTATTTTCAATAACCGTAATCACTATTTTGGTTGAGATCTCATATCTTTCATATCTGTATTAATATCATTGCCTTAATTATTGTCAATTGTGATTCCTGAAGATTTTTGTTTTCGGTTAGGAACATTTGTTGCAACATATCTGAGTTTTTCTAATTTACTAGCACTGATGATGTTATCTAATTTGGGTAATGAAATATCTGCAAGCTCAGAGAGCACCAAGGACCCTCACAACTAACATTAAACATAAAAAAAACCCACTGAGTGCTGAAAGTTGCATCAAAAATCTAATATGTTTTCTTCCTAGACCTGTTAATATCTCTTAACTTGCAGTCATCTTCGGAGTTTCTGGCACATCCTACCCTTCATCTTTGCCATTCATCTGATCAACAAAAGTCCAAGGATTTTGCCCAACATCACTTTGGGCTACAGCATCTATGAGAACTTCTTCAGTGCTAGAATGACTTATGAAGCCATGATAGATTCACTTTCCACAGGGCAGGAAAATGTCCCAAACTACAGATGTGGAAGACCTAAAAAACTGTTGGCTGTGGTCGAAGGCACTGATTCTGAGCTTTTTACCTGTATTTCAACCATGTTGGACATCTACAAAATTCCTCAGGTATGAACAGATAAGGAAGACAATTGCCACAATTGTTAAGTGAATCACCATGGTGGTTAAGTGAATCACATTCTCATTAAGTGAATCCACTTTCCCCATTGAATGTGCTCATTGGAAGCCTCTTGGGAAGGTCATAAACTGTGAACATGTGACCCCAGGATTGTGTAACTAATGTAAATACAAGCCAGTTGTATTTGCCTGAATTTCGATCATTGACCATAGGGACATTACAATAATTTTAAGTGTGAGGATTAGTCATAAGTCTTTTTTTCCCAACACCACTGTAACTTAGAACAGTCATTAAACGAATGGTCATAAATCAAGGACTACCTTATATGGTGCACAACAACATACAAATGAAGCCAGATGGCAGAATTGAAAAGCACCCTGAAATAGTATATTTCTATTATATATCTAAATACTTCTTTTTTTAATCTGGCATCTGTGCATATCATTTTTTTTAAATTAGACTTGTTTCATAGTTTCCCCCTTTTTTTGCCACTGATTTCCATTCAGATTAGATGCTTTTATTCATGTCTGAGCTGAGGATCTCTCAACCATGCCTTGAAATGAGATTTGCATTCTTGTTGACAATTCTTCCTCTTTATGAAACTGCCCCCACTGCCTCTTTTCTTTATCTTCAAGTCATTGCAGTCACCTGAGTTTCCTCCAAGACAAAGGATGGCAAAAATTATTATCCCCCTTAATTCATCTACATCCAAAGGAAGCCTCCAGGAGTGCAATGGAGGAAAAGTGGGGAAAATGCTACTTTTAATTTTATTTTAGATGTTTTAAAAATCTGCGTATGTATAGATAACTCAAGATGGCGAACATATCTAATACTCATTCATCTTCCCATTTTCCCAAACAAACCAATGCTAAGGTGGGTTGGGCTAACTGGCCCAAAGTGACTGACCCAAAGTCACCCAGCTGGCTTTCAACCCTAAGGATGGATAAGAACTCACAGTTCCATGTTTTCTAGCCTTCACCACTAGACCAAACTGGCTCTTTAAGAAATTATTTCCCCATTTGCAAATAAAGATGGTTCAAACATGCCAGGTGACAATTTTTGGGGAAAGGGGGAGTTCCAATGTTTTTGTCTTGGCAGAATCCAGAAACAAAACACACCTGATTGAACAGAAGTTGTTCTATTATGTGGCCTGTTGTTCCCATATAGACAAGGGTAAACTCAAGGTGTGTTAAAAATCAAATGTCTATGGAGATTCTCAGTCATCCAGGTCATGGTTGTCCACGGGTTAAAAATCAAATATTTCTCCTTTCCCTTGGAGGGAAATCAGGTCTGACTGTCAACACAGAAAAGTCATACAAGACAGAGAGAGCCCAATTCATGCTTGAAACTCAAGGGCAGAGAAAAAGAATTTCCCTCCAAAGGGGAAAGGCCTTTAGATTTTTGCACTCCTATTTGTCTCTAAGAAGAAGACAATCACCCATTTTCTCCATTTCATCCTAGATCAACTATGGGATTATCAACCAGATTCCTGAGCAGAAACATCAGTTTCCTTTCTCCTATCGGATGATCCCAAAGCAAGAGCCTCCTCACTTGGCAACTGTCAAATTGCTTCTGCATTTCCAGTGGACATGGATCGGCCTCTTTGCTCCAGACAATGAAGATGGGGAAAAGTTTAGAAATTCTTTTGCGCTTGCAGCTATAAAAAAGGGGATTTGCGTTGCTTTCTCACAAAACATCCCCTTGCAAGATAAAGAGAGAAAAATTGGGAAATTTCTTCATTATGCTCACAGTGAAGTAAAAGTTTTTGTATGTCATTTGGACTTACAAGCCTCACTATTCCTAGCATCAGTCATTCCAAAATTTGAATATCATCCAAAAGGATTTGGGGAAAAAGTGTGGATTGTCACTGCTTTGACAGACATAGGGATCAGATTATTTTATCAACATGTTAATCTCTATCATAAACATCTTTTGTTATCCTTTTCAACTGAGGCCCGAAAAAGTGCACCATATCGTCATTTTAAGGTGGATACACTTAATATTGATAAGCTTGTGAAGACAACATTTTTGCCCTTCTATTCAAGACCTATATTATCTAAAAAGGTTTGGATAAGATACACAGAAAAGGAGAGGTGGAAATTTGCACATCGTGAAACGATGTTCAGAATCCTCTCTGAAGATGCCTTCGGTATTTACAATGCTCTCCAGGCTTTATCCCGAGCCCTAACTTCTGCCTATTCTTTGCAACTGAATAGGAGGAGAATGAGGCTTGGAAGCCATCTTTTATTCCATAGATTACAGCCATGGCAGGTAAGACTTCTCCTTTGAAGTTCCAACAATCACCTTTTTTCAATTGTGTTGTTTGTTCTATTATCTTTTGAAATACCAGGGACACGATGCAGAATGGAGCATTTCTAACCTCCTTTCCCCAATTTCTACTGTTGTTTTTAAAAGTTTTTATTGATTTTTAAAAAATACAATTCACAAGTACTTATTCAACAAACGTGTTGTCTGAGTATATCATTCACTAATACAAATTGAATTCCTAATCCCTTATTTTTTTCTCCAGCCATTGATAAAATAAGTCCCAAATTTGAAAATATTCTGTTTCTTTTTTTTCTTTCAACCTCAGAGTAAGTCTGTCCATTTCCGCACAATCTAGTGTTTTTTTAATTATTTCTTCCTCTGGTGGTGTTTCTTCATTTTTCCAATATTGTGCGAATATGATTCTTGCCACTGTTATCACATGTAAAATCAAGTATATACTTCATTTGTCAAGCTTTTCTGGCATTATACATAATAAAAAAAGTTCATGTTTGCCCAACATCTTTTCTAGCCAAGTATGTATTTTTGTCCAGTATCTCTTTGCTTTAACACATGTCCACCATACATGATAATATATACCTGACTTATGATTACATTTCCAACATCTATCTGACACATTTTTAAACATTTTTGCTAGTCTTGCTGGTGGCAAGTGCCATCTATAAAACATTTTATATAAGTTTTCTTTTTAAGAGGTTGACATTGTCAATTTATAATTTCTTTCCCAAAACCACGTTTTGCCATTTCTCTAAGTCTATATTGTATACAAAATTCTTTGCCCATATTATCATTGTTTCTTTTACTTGTTCATTTTCCATTTTCAAATTCAATAAAAAGTTATACATTTTCTTAAAAGAAAGAAGGCCAGGATGTAAAGGAGTAATTCTTTGTGTTTTTCTAGTTTCATCATTTTCTGAGAGACTTCCAGCTTCATAATATTTCAGGAAAATACGTTTATATGGATGAGAATGGAATTCCCGTTGCTGACTTTTATATCATACACTGGGCAATACTTCAGAATGGGTCTCCTAGCGCAATGAAAATTGGAAAGATAGAAAATGTGGCTTCTTCAGAAATCAAGTTCTCCATCAATGAGAGTGCCATCATATGGCCAACATCATTTAAACAGGTAGCTGCTACTTGTGGCTTTTATAATTAAATTACTGTCATATCTATCTCCAGAATTGGACTTCACCAGATCTGCCACTGAAGGGAAAAAGGCATTTTGTAGAAGACTCTCCAAGTTCTCCTAGACCTCTCAGAAATGTATTGTGTGTGTGGGAATGTCAACAGTTTTATGGTTCATTCGTGTTAGTTATCTTAAGGCTGCTTGTGAGCCAGCAGCAAACTTCAAAGGAGGACAAAGTAATTTTGTGGCAAGTAACTCCAGCCCTTTCAGAATTAGAGCCTAATTGGAGGTTTTACTAGTAGGAAATAGAGCAGGGGTGTCAAACTGCTGGCCCACGGGCCGGATGCATTGTGGCAAAACCGCACCCACCCCATTGCCGGCAATGGAAAAAAGTTATGATACATCGTGACACGTCACATGATGTGAGTTTGACACCCCTGAAATAGAGGTTCATGTTGGAAGAAACAGAGGGATCAGGGACAGGTTATGTTCCATGCTGTCCTACAAAATTACTAAGATAGAAGTAAGCAACCATCTACTTCCTTTGCTCTGGACTTCAGTTCTGATAGTTTCTTACCATTGGTCATTCAAGCTGAAGCACTTGAGATTTGAAGGTCAAACCTCTTTTTAGAATAGGAGGAACAAAACTAAAAAGACCTGGCCTGAGGAGCCATCATCTCCTCATGAATATCAAGTGGATTCTGGAATCAAATCCTACTAAAAATGCACTATTAGAGATTATTCTGAAAAAGGGAATAAGACTGAAAGTGACTTCCTAAAACATGTTTACTCACCCCTCCCCCACACCTGCACTAGCATTGCCCGGAGCATCCTGGCGGCGCTAGTGCCACTCCGCCCCGAGCGTCCCACTGGCACTAGTGCTGTCCCGAACATCCTGCCAGTGCTAGCACCGCCCTGACCCCGAGCGCCCCACCACTGCTAGAGCTGCCCCGAGCATCCCACTAGCACTAGCACCACCCTGAGCATCCCACCAGCGCTAGCGCTGCCCCACCCCAAAGTGTCCCACTGGCACTAGTGCCGCCTTGTGGTGGGACTCAGCCAGTTCACACCACTTCGGCAGAACTGGTAGCTAATGTTTGGTCACCCAGGCCCAGAACGGACTTCTGGAAGCGGCATCCACACAGAGAACTGGTTGTTCACATATTTGAATCCCACTGCTAGTACTAGCCATGCCATTTGCAGCACTCATGCTTGCACAGCCCTGTTTGCATGTGTGCATGTGCTTGTGCATGGCCATTTGCATGTGTGCATGCACTCATGCATGCCCCATTTGTGTCTGCATGTATGGGGTTCATTTTTGTATGTGCACGCATGCGGTCCATTTGCACACATGCACATAGTGGTGCCTGCCTCCCTTTCCGAGCCGCCAAATCAAAAAGGTTGAAGACCTCTGCTTTAGCATCTTCAGTTAAAAACCTGAAAGTCCTTGAAAGATCTTCAAACATTCTTAATGACCACAAGCATCTGGAGGGCAACCTCTTGTGGTCATATTATATCCTCTTGTTAAAATGGAGACAAGACTCCCAGAAACATAATTTATCTCAGTGGCTGGCTTCATCCATCTCACAAAGCCATCCTGAGATTTGGTTACTTTCCACTCAAAATATTTTATGAAAGCAGGCAATGGTTGTGAATTTGCACAATTTGTGAATCATATTACACAAATTAATGTTAAAAAATGGTTTGATCCTATTTCTGAACCTAGTCTGTAACTAATTTCCATGTACAGAAATAATCCTCTTAAAATAGGTTACCCTGGATTTTCTTGTTTAGAAAGTGCCGTTTTCTAGATGCACTTCTAGTTGTCTCCCAGGATACAAGAAACTTAAGCGAGAGGGAGCACCAGTCTGCTGCTATGACTGTTCTCCATGTATGGAAGGAACAATCTCTACCCAGGAAGGTAGGTGGTGCAATAGCAAGAAGGCCCATACCAAGTCAGATTCTGCTTAGCTCCCAAGTTCTATCAAGTCTGTCAAAGGCTGCATGTGCTGAAGGACACTGTCAACACTGATTCACCCTTTCACCTACATTTTACCCCTTACTCATAGCTTGACAAAAAGGAAAGAGATTGTGGAATGGAATGTAAAGATGTGAGGGATGGTATCTAGGCAACCAAGGCGTCTTTGTAAGTTTGCAAGGACACCGAGTGTGGCTATTTTCTCATAACAAAATGAACATAAATGATTGGTGAACATATCGGGCTGTGGGTGGATCAAAGGGAAATGGGAAAATAACTATGCTTTTGTTTTGTGTGAGAAATCAGAGCTGGTTTTGCTTCTTCTGTGCCAATGTAGATTTTCAATAAAATATTATACTCTTGGTAAAATCATATCCCAGGAGTTTCTTTTTCTGGAAATACCAACTGGACAATTGACAGACACAAACTGCTACAAATTAGCAGTTTATGTGTCACAAAATATGTTATTAAATATGATCAATATATTATTTTTAAATAAGGAAGGGAGGGAGGGAGGGAGGGAGGGAGGAGGAAGGAAGGAAGAAAGCTCAGAAGCAAGAAAGGAGCCCTATACAAGTCCATCCAAGGCCTGATCTTGCTTATCTTCCAAGCCCCAGAATCCAGGGGCTGTGTTGGGGCTGTGTATGACCATTACTGAGACTGAGAATTACCAGTGATTAGTGAAGCAATTTTTATTCGAGGAAAAACACCAAATAGTTTAGGAAATCAGTAGACAGTGTGGCAAACACAGTTTTATAGGAATTTTGTTTTGTGTTTTTCAGAGGCAGCCCACTGTGAAAAGTGTCTGGATGACCAGCATCCCAATAAGAAGCAAGATCAATGTGTCCCCAAAACATTAAGTTTCCTGTCCTACCAAGAAAGCTTGGGAATCATTTTGGCACTCACTGCCTCTTTTTTGTCTCTAATCACTGCCTTGGTTCTGATCATCTTCATTAAATACCGAGAAACTCCCATTGTGAAAGCCAATAACCGGGATCTCACTTACATTCTCCTGGTCTCTCTCATGCTTTCCTTCTTGACTTCCCTTCTATTCATTGGTCACCCGAATAAAGTGACCTGTCTTCTTCGACAAGTCACCTTCAGTGTTGTTTTCTCAGTTGCCATTTCTTCCTTGTTGGCTAAGACTATCATGGTGGTGATGGCATTTCTGGCTACAAAGCCAAGCAGCAGGATGAGGAAATGGTTGGGGAAAAGTCTGTCCAACTCCATTGTCTTATCTGGTTCTGGGGTTCAGGTGGGCATCTGCATGATGTGGCTGGGAATCTCTCCCCCCTTCCCAGATTTTGATCTGCATTCCCAATCAGGACAGATCTTCCTGCAATGTAACGAAGGTTCAGTCACCATGTTCTACTCTGCCCTTGGGTACCTGGGCTTTCTGGCTGCCATCTGCTTCTTGGTGGCTTTTATATCCCGCAAACTACCTGGGAATTTCAATGAAGCAAAGTGGATCACCTTTAGCATGCTGGTGTTCTGCAGCGTTTGGGTCTCCTTTGTCCCTACCTACCTAAGCACCAAAGAGAAATACATGGTGGCTGTGCAGATCTTCTCTATTCTAGCTTCCAGCCTGGGCTTATTGTGCTGCATCTTTGTGCCTAAATGCTACATCATCATTTTGAGACCTCACATGAACAGAAAAATGCATCTAATGATGAGAAACCATGATGGCTTCTGATTTCAGTGCTTTATTTTTTTTAATTGTTCTAAGAGCTCTTTCTCTGTGTCTTGTGTGATTTAAGCTATGACTAATAAATATAACTAAAGTGGTAACATTTCTCCCTTCCGAACCAGGAACCAACAAATAGTCTGCACACTTATGTTTTATTTTTATTTAAATTTTATTTTTCCTTTTTCACTTTACAAAAACAAAATACAAAATACATTTTTCCTTAACAGTACTGTGTCCTATATCTCTTACATTTATTTACAATTATTTACATCACTTCTCATACTTTTTTATTCCTCAATTCTAACCAGTTGTAACACTTGTCCCATATCTCATACAATTCTGTAGCTTCTTTGTCTTTGATTTCCAGAGTAAGTTTGTATATCTCAGTGCATTCTAATATCTTGCAAATAATCCTATCATTTGTTGGTATTTTTCCCCTTTCCAGCATTGCACATATGCAATGCGTGCTGCTGTTATTATATGTACAATGATGTGTTGAAGTTGTTTTTTCATCTTTGGGTTAATTATACCTAATAAGAATAATTTGGGTTTAAGTTCGATTTGTTCTTTTGTTATTTCCTGTATCCATCTCCTTATCTGCTCCCAATAAATCTTTGCTTTGGGGCATTGCCACCACATGTGATAGAATGTTCCCTCTTTGTTTTTGCATTTCCAACAGTCTGGATTCATATTTTTATATATCTTGGCCAATCTTGCCGGTGTTAAATGCCATCTATAGAACATTTTATATTGGTTTTCTTTATATGCAGTTGACAGTGTTAGTTTGCAATTTATGTTCCATACTCTTTCCCATTCTTCTAATTCTATATTTCTACCTATATTCCTTGCCCATGCTATCATTGAACCTTTTACTATTTCTTCTTCTAATTCTAGTTCTAATAAATGTTTGTAGGTTTTTGTTAAAAATTTTCCTTCCTTACCTGTCAATTTTTTGACCAATTGCTGTGGTACCCGACTTATTCCATATTCTTCCATATCTTTGCTATATTTTGATTGTATCTGTAAGTATGGCCACCAATCAATAATTATTCCCTGTTATTCTAATTCCTCCCTTGATCTGAGCTTTCCTTGATTATCTAATAGTTCTTTGTATCTTGTCATCTTTTTTTTGTCCAGTGTATTTGGGTGGATCATTGCCTCCATCGGTGAGGCCCAATTTGGTATTTTCATATAATATTTCTTTTTAACCTTTTCCCACGTCCAAATCAGTGCATCTCTTATTTGGTGCCGGTAAAAATATGTGTGTGACTTCTTATATTTTCCCCATAGAAAGTCATGCCAACCAGCCTGTAAATCATGTCCTTCAATTGTTAAAACCCTTTTATTTTCTAAATTTATCCAATCCCTAATCCAAAGTAATCCCGCTGCTTGGTAGTAAGTTTCCCATTTTGGGAGCACACTTATGTTTTATATCGAACTTCTCTCCAGCCATTCCATTCACTCTGTACATATTCACAGATATATTCTCTCCTCTCCTCCCCTCTCCAATTTTTAGGTTAGGTCGCCATCTTAGGATCTGAGTGTCTCCCAGGGCTCTAAATCTTAATATGTTTATAAAAGGTTGGATCAATGGGACTGCTGCCTCTAAAAACTCCTCAGCCAGCCCTGGCTAGCAATAAAGTCAGTTCATCAGCTCTCATCAAAGCATACCTGCTCTAAAAGTCCAAAATTTAACTTCTTTTCATCCTTTTACTCACTTTCAAAGGCTCACACCAGTAGAACAGCAGCCATATCAGGCCATATCACTAAAACCAACATGCCATAATTTCTGAAACTGATTTAGAGAGGGTATTATCAAGGAGGCTTGTTCAATATAAGTTTTAGATGGGAGGAAAACCTGTTGCCAATAATGTTGAGGGTTGTGTTGTGTGATGTGTTATTTTTCATTTCATATTATTGTTGAACAATAACCTTTGACTTAATAATTTGCTCATAAAATAGTTTTTTCATTCCCTTTCCCTCTTGTCTGCAGATAATCCAGACTCTTCTTACTGTTAATGTAAAAATATTATGTGCTAATCCCAGTTCATGGTGTTTTGAATTAAACAGAAAATCTGAAAGAATTGCCTATTCCATAAGGGAAGAAAGAGGACCAACTCATTTCCAGCAGGAAACTCTGATACTCTTTTCTATCAATAAAGAATTTTTGGCCTGCTAAAAGTCTACTCAATTTATTTCTGTATTTCTTTCAAAGATATGTCTCTCAGATTCTGTTACTCTGTTAAGAATAGGTTTCTTGAGTAAAGGGGATAATAACTTACCTGAATTGTATTATTTTGATAGGTTTTAAATTAGAACTATGCCCATGAGACATACAGAGTTTTTTTCCTCTTGGGAACACCAGTAAATCCCTCATACACACCTACCCTTCAACAACAAATTTGACAAATACTTATTAACACTTTTTAAAAAAATCTAAAAATTTGGTCCACAAGGATCTCAAGGACTATGGAGATCATATGGTAAGATGCCTGTAGGTAGGACTGTGCAAGTCTGAATGTAATCTTGCTCATTTTACTGTAATGTGCCAGACTTTATTTTATCTTTATCTTTATAAAGTCAGTCAGTCTGGACTCTTTGGCAAGAGAATTGTCCTTAAACAGCTCTGAGACCAAAGACAATAGAAGATCTCCATCATGACCTGTGAAAATCTGCTGCTGCTTCTCCTGGTGTCCCATTTTCCCTGCGGCACAATGATGACCAAATGCCCATTGAGTGTGCAGAAAGAGGAAGGACACATATTTAATTTTTACAAGCCAGGAGACTTCCTGATTGGTGCAATCATATCTACAACTAGCACTATATTTCAACCATACATTTTCTTTAAACCTCCCATCAATAGATTTCAAAGGTAATTCCTGATATATACGTAAGCCTGGTGATTAATTTTTTCCTTTCCTGTTTTTCTTAAATATCAATGGTTTCCATTTCCTGGTACCTGGTCTCTGTCACATTTTCCCATCTTCATTTCCTTTAAGGAAAAGACTTAAATTGGGGATGGGGGTGGCTCTTTGTAAAATAACTCTCTGTGATGCCAGGGAAAACTACTGGATCACCTCTTAGCTGAGGTCAAAGTGAAGTTCTTTCCCATTTTATTTTCCCATTCTCTTCAATGTCCTTGATGATACACCCGTCTTTCTACCTGTCTGTCTCTCCATCCATCTATCCGTCCATCCATCTATCCATCCATCCACCAATATCTCTCTCTCTCTCTCTCTCTCTCTCTCTCTCTCTCTCTCTCTCTCTCTCTCTCTCTCTCTCTCTCTCTCTCTCTCTCT
>NW_015387733.1:125384-130733 GCF_001527695.2 Protobothrops mucrosquamatus | reverse complement strand
TTTTGCTTTGTGTGGCAGCAACACCATCTTCCTGCTTACATTTTATTTAAATTAATGAAGTCCTTTAAAAAAAGAAGCCAAGGACCATGGCAGGAGTAACAACAGGTGGCCCTGGGTGTGTTTGATTTAAAGGCTGTGAAAGCACCTTCCATCTGATTTAAAAGGGAAATGAATGTAGTAGAAGCCATTTCAGCTGTTTTAAAAAAAATCCCATTTCTGGCAAGTGGTTGTTATTAATATGTGTCTTGATATTGAAATTGTTGCTGATTTGATGAGGTGAAAATAATACCTTATTTTAGGAATTTGATTCTATTACTGAACCAGCATAATTTAACAATAAAATTAAAACTTACAACCCTCCCATATGAAACAATTCCTATATACAATGAGAAACATTATTTAAAACATGAATATTAATAGTACCTAATTATAGGACCATTGCAAGGTATTATGATTAATATTTGTTATGGCTAATATGAGTACAACATCTTTTTATACTATAATTTTTAATACTGACATATATGTTATTAGCCATCTATTTTTGAAAATTATGGAAATAGATTAATCTAAGCAATATACTGTCTGAAAAGTATATATAACAATATAACAATAAAAATAAATTATTGGAATGTGAAGTATAAAATTAAGGATTTAACATATAACAATAGAGCAGTGCAGGGGGAGGCTTTGTCATGGCTAGCAAATTCTTGTTTTTTTTTTTAAATTGTGCAAGCTGAGAGACAAAATTGACAAACATTATAGGCTACTGTGGGAGAACAATCTGAAAGAAATAAAATTAAATTAAAGTTGTAAAAGTCATCAGAACGGACTCATACTTACAAGAAAAAAATCATAGAGATATTCTTAACAATTAGAAATTGAAGAAATCCTAGAAGAAACTCTTAAGAAAAAGGAAGAAGACTGTATTTTCACAGGAATGTGTTTTTCTAATGTGAATTTTAAATAAAATCATCCAATTGCTCAGACATTTGACCCATGATTACAATAATATAGGTTTTGCTGTAGGAATGCTCCTCTAAGTCATTTAGAGAAAATAAAAGTTGGGATCAGGTCTAGAACTTCTAATTGGGATCACTTTGACCCTGAAGAAAAGCATGGAAAAGAAGGTCCCTCTTGTGTCAATGCAGTGTCAGTGGAGCTGTTCTTCTAATATTAAGACCCAAGGAAAGTCCATCACTGTAAATGAATGATACAGGTATCTGACATTATTTTCATTGAACAATGAACTTCTGACAATATTTCCTGCATTACATATGGACACTGAGCTGCTGATGTGATCCTGTCCTATTTTCTCCTTCTAGAAGACAACCAGATTATTTTATACATAAGGGGATAATGCATTCAACATTGATTTCAGATTGTAGATTTCTGAAGTTTCCACACAATAGCATCATGAGACAACAATACAAATGATCTGTTATAAATGTTTTTATAGGAACAGCTTCAGAAATGTGATCTTGTTTTTTTATGAATTTAACACAAAAAATCAAAAATCAAAATGAAATTTCTTCACTTGCAGTATGTCCAGTATGAGCTTCTGGCACGTCCTGCCCTTCTTCTTTGCCATTCATGAGATCAACCAGAATCCAAAGCTGTTACCAAACATCACCCTGGGCTACAGCATCTATGAGAACTTTTTCAGTGCAAGAATAACTTGCGATGTCATGATGGACTTGCTTTCTGCAGGGCAGGAGAATGTCCCAAACTATAGTTGTGGAAAACAAAATAATCTGTTGCCTCTACTCGAAGGGACTGATTCTCATCTCTTTAATCAAATTTCCACCATGCTGGGCATCTACAAAATCCCACAGGTATAAATGAATACTTTGCAAAGTCTCCTAATAGTCCAAAAATATCAAATAATAAATAAAATTAGTGAAGCAATGGAGTTTAAAGAACCCCTGAAATGGTATCAGGCATTCAAATAACTATTTCTTCATTCTGATATCATTTTTGCAGCTGAACAAATCCTTATCCATTGTTCAACTGAAATGATCTCAACCATCTTGCACATTAAATTTTCAATCTCTTGGCCAATTCTTCATCTGCCTCTTCTCCCTGTCTGTCAGTCATTGCAGTCACAAGACCTGGGAGAGAAAAACATCTTTTCAATCTTAATTGAAACAAATCAAAGGAAAATGTCAAGGACTGTACTGGAAGAAAAAAAAATGAAAAATATTACGTGTTTCCCTATTTATTCTTAAAGATATTTTTTTTAAGAAAACCACCCAACTTTTTTCTCTCCACTGAGTTCACATATCATCCCATCATTCCCTGGGCATTACTGAAACATGTATAACTGAGCTGTATATTAGAGTTTTGTTCTTTGCTCTTGTACTGCTCATGATGTGAAACAAAATCGTTACATTTCCCCTTCCGTAATTCTGGCAGAAAGATGTGATGACATCTGGAATTTACAGGCAAGTGATACCAGACATTGAGATGACATTTTATGGTAGAAACTCAAGAACAGATGGAGGAACAGCTCTGATATGTAAGCACTATTTTTTTTTCCTTAAAAGCAAAGCAATCAACCATCTTTTCTGGTTCATCTTAGATCAACTATGGGGTCATCAGCCACATTCCAGAGCAGAAACATCATTTCCCTTTTTTCTACCGAGTGAGTCCAAAGCAAGAACCTCCTCACTTGACAATTGTTAAGTTGCTCCTGCATTTCCGATGGACGTGGATCGGCCTCACTGCTCCGGACAATGAAAGCGGAGAAAAGTTCAGAAGAACCTTTGTGCCAGAAGCCGTAAGGAAAGGTGTCTGTGTTGCCTTCTCAGAAAGCTTACCCACGGTTCTTAGAGCAGGGATGGAAAAGGACGTCCTTCAATATTTTAGCGACACTAAAGTGAAGAGTATTGTTTGTCAGTTGGACTTTCAGGCCACAATAATACTAGCAGTAGTAATAAGAGAAATTGACAATAGTGAAATCCTGTTTGGGGGAAAAGTATGGATTGCCACAGCTTTGTCAGGTATAAGCGTGAGATTTTTTTATCGATTGCTTAATCTCCAGCATAAATATCTTTTATTATCCTTCTCAACTCAGACAAAAAAAAGGACACAGTATTATGATTTTAATTCACATTACTCTGCTACTAGTCAGTTTGGGGAGGCAGCATTTCAGTGTTCTTATTCAAGTCCTTTGTTGTCTAAGAAAGTTTGGAACAGCTGCCTGGAAAAAGAGACCTGGGAAATCCCACCCCAGGATCTGGTTGAAAGAATCCTGTCTGAGGATGGCTCCAGTGTTTCCACAACAATCCAGGTTGTGGCCAGGATCCTCAGTGCTGCCTTTTCCTCCCAAATGAGTAAGAGGAAGCTGCATGTTGGGGATGTTAAGACGTTCCAGATTGTACAGCCGTGGCAGGTAAGACTTCTACTACAAAATTCCTCTAATGGTTTCCTTTCAACTCTTAAATGTTAAGTTAAAGATAAGCAGGAATGGATGGTGATGGGGGAATTCCAATAACAAGTGTCAGTTTCTAATACTTCTTCTGACCAGCTGTGGAAGCTTAGAGAGAAAGAGACAGATTCTGCTGTTGTCTCAGAAGAGACAGGAAGCTTTCATATATTTGCAAAATAAATAGGTAACCATCATATTCTGTCATCAATTTCCATCATTGGTCTGATGTATTTCCTGTCCTGCCATATCTTTCTTCTCAGCATTTTCAGAAAACAAGCACTCAGTTGACTTGCTTCTCACTACCACTTCCTGGTCACATAACCTGGCAATTTTCTTCTGCATTTGCAGGCTCCTGGGATCCTTTTATCTCTCTTTCTCCTTTGAAAATTAAATCTTAGAATCTGGAGCCCTGTCATTTCTCCCAGTCTTTTCACTTTCCACCACCACCTGCTGGTTACATAAAATACTACAGAAGATAAAAAGATTGCAGAACTCTGAAAGGCCATACAATATTATTTATTACTTATTTATTAAATTTATATGCCACCCATCTTACTGATAGAGCCACTCTTGGTGTCTTTTTTCCCCAATATATTTTTATTTATTTTTTAACAAAACATAAGTCACTCAATAATTGGTAAACAGTGTGTTGTCTGGGTTACATTTGTGAAACAATCCTTAACAACTAATTTCTATAATCTGTGTTCCATATATTAATTTTGGTTGATTTCCTCTTTCCCCAAAATATCCTTTTTTGCAAACATTGAGTTAATACAATTCTTATTGTTTTAATGAGTAACAATTAAATATATAATTTTTCCAATATTCCTAAAAAATAATAATCATATTAGTATAGTATTTCTTTTCTTTTCAGTCATTTTGGTTGCCTTATCATAAATCTTGTTACAATCCTTATTTTAGTTTATTTCTCCTATCAAGTATTCTAGATATTCTTACTAATAAAAATTTTCTCAAAGATTAATTACA
The DNA here is from genome assembly GCF_001527695.2 of Protobothrops mucrosquamatus. Lineage (NCBI taxonomy): Eukaryota > Metazoa > Chordata > Lepidosauria > Squamata > Viperidae > Protobothrops > Protobothrops mucrosquamatus. The sequence goes on along the minus strand of NW_015387733.1, from coordinate 126,319 downwards.
TTTACATTGACAGATTTAATTCTATTTTTTTCCATATAAGCCATCTCACACTTTTACACTTCTTAAGAAATAGATAAAAGAATGAAAAGAGAGAGGAAAAAGAAGAGAAACGAAAGGAAAAAGAAGAAGAAAGGAAAGCAAGAGCAACGGAACATAAGAAATAACATACTACTTAAAATATATATCCCTCCTAGGTTAATATATATTTATTCCTCAATTTCTTATTCTTTTTAACCATAGTTAAGAATATATTTAATCTTTAAACATTCCATTCAATGGGTCTAATCATCTAATCCCTTGACTCTGATTCAAAACATATTTATATACGGTACTTTTCTTAAATTCAGTCACATTTAAGTATCTAAAACATTTGCTTTATTTAAGTCGCAGAAAAGAAAGAAGCATACTATATTATTTAGAGAATTCATCCCTCTTAGAGTGATATATTCCAAAGTTTTTCTATTTCTTTAACCATATTCGAACAAATGTTTCTTTTTTAAGTATTCTCTCTGATAAGTCCCGTCATCTATTTTCTTTTTTTTTCAAATTTTTTTTTTATTATTTTCAACATAAGAAAAAAAAAAACACATCACAAGTACATCACAATTGAAAACCCCCCCGCCCCCCACCCGGACTTCCCAAACCTAATCCCAGGATACAATTCATCTAAAAGTAACCTTATATTAATATCCCTAACTCCACAAAATATAATTCTACATAAGTAGGTGAGATATATGTATATATATAAAAAGAAAAAAAAATTTTTTTTTATCTAAAAACCTAACCTATATTCCACCATTCTATGCTTATTTTGAATATAAACAATCCATCTTCTCCATATTGATAAAAATTGTTCATTTGAATGATCCTTCAAATAAGCCGAAATCTTTGCCATTTCAGCAAGATGCGAAACCTTCACTCTCCAGTCCTCTATT
>NW_015387733.1:98114-121643 GCF_001527695.2 Protobothrops mucrosquamatus | reverse complement strand
TCACCTACATCGTCCACAAGGGACGACTCGGGAACTCAACTCCTACCTCGGGCAGCTCACCTTTCCCCCTATGCCCAGGGGAAAGGTATCAAGCCGTTTGACAGCTGATGCAGGCTGTCAAAACGGCTTTTACGCAGAAACAGGCGGGAGCAGCAAACAGCTGCGTCCAGCGAAGGCGCCTGCCACCGGAAGTCCCTCCCCGTCATCTATTTTCTTAATTTCCATCTCAATTTTTTTTCTTTGCCCAGAATCTTTCTTAATCAATGTACTTTGCTGGACCAAAAGGTTTTCCCATATGATCATAGGTATTGCTGTGGATATAGAAAGTAAATCAATGTCTTTGTCATGGGCATTTGCCCACTCCTTTTTATTAGGAATCTTTTTCCTTCCTTTTCTCTCCACTTGTCACTTTTTGTCTCTCCAGTTTTTTCCAGTCTTTTTTCTTATCCTCAAATTTGCTCTGTAGTGTTGAAATGTGAGTTGTCTTTTCTTCCATTTGAATTAAATCATACTTCTGGTTCCTGTGAAGCAGCAAAGCAGTTGAGGGATTCGGGATGCTGAGCCCCCCAGCTGAGTTTCTTCCTGATTGGGGATCCTAAATGGGCCAGAAGCCCCCCGGAGAAGTGGCAATGAAGGAAGATAGTCCCAGGGACCTAGGAGAGATGGTGGTCTCCCTGATCGGTCCAGGAGAAGCCTTCCAGAAACCAACAGGAGAAAGGCTAGCTAACTCCATTGTCTAGCCCCAGCTGCAAGCAACAGAAGACAAAAGCTCTACTCTAAGCTGATTGTAAACAGTGTGTTTGAAATCTGGATAAGAAATACTGATTTTTTCCTTCCTACCTACTTTCCTGAAGAGAAGAATTCCCAAGAAGCAAAAAACAAACCTCCGAGAGTGAGAAGGGAGGGGTTTTTCCTCCAACCTTTTGGCTATTGGAAGCCAGGAATCTAACTCTTTAAGGAGGGAAAAGACTAGAAAGATCTGAAAAATGAGCCAATGCTGACACCTACTGGTGGATGAGGATTATGAAATCTCTGCCTTCAAAGTTTTAATAAACACAGCTGTTTAGATAAAGTGAGACTTACAGAAATAATGTATACTTCACAAGAGGAAATATATGATAAGCTGCAACCAATTCAAAGGACAACGATCTCAAACTACAAAGAAATGCAGAACAACTTTGAAAGTATAAATCAATTTATCTCCTATTTAATTTCACTCCCCCCACCCCCCACCCCAAAAAAACCCCCCAGGAGAATACAGCAGAGGTGACTGAACATAAATCTGAGGATAGAGACTTAAAGATGGAATTTTGCCACTCTTGGTGTCTTACAAACGGTGAAAAGATAAACAGAAAAACAATTAAAAATTTAAAAACTATTTAAAAAAAAACAAGAACCAAGGAGATGGACAGCACAGGGATGATATCTTCTTACCCAAGAAACACCTCCAGTAGTGAGCGCTCCTTCGAGGATCCAGGCAAATTTTTAAAAATTGAGTTTTAATACCCTTCCAGAAGTCCAAAGGGGTGGGAGATAAACATAAGAGGTGGGGAAACAACTCTAGAAATAGGGTGAGGTTGCTGCAGTTAAAATATGTTTCTAATCTGAGATTAGAAATTTCACAAAACAGAGTAGGTGAAAATAATGAACAGAAAAGGTTTATGTATATGTGTTTATGTATGAGAGAGAAAGCATGGGAGAGGGAAAGGGAGATTTAGAGATAGAGGGAAGAAAGGAGTGAGGAAGAGAATAATCTTCCTGTCCTGTCACATTTGCAAACAGAGGCATTGAGTTGAATATCCCACTTCTGACTTAGGGCTCAAAAGGGTGATTCTCTCTGTCTTTTCAGCTCCATCCTTTTCTAAGAAACTTCAAGATTTACAATTTTTCTGTGGATGATGTTTATTTGGATGAGGCTGGAATTCCTGTTGCTGACTTTGATATTATGGACTGGGCAGTATTTCCTAACAAGTCTTCTGCTGGAGTGAAAATAGGGGATGTTGAAAAAGAAAAAGTCTCTTCAGATATCAAGTTCTCTATCGACGAGAGTGTCATCATATGGCCAACATCCTTTAACTCGGTAACCAAGTCTGCCTGTTTGTGGGTATTGTAAACCCTTAGACCCTGAATGACTTACTTCAGGGCATCTAACTCAGGGCAGTCCTTGATGCTCATTGAGCATAGTTGCTTACAGACATTTAATTAGAATCAGAATCAGAATAATAGAGTTGGAAGGGACCTTGTAGGTCAGCTAGACCAACCCCCCCACCCAAGCAGGAGACCCTAAACCAGTGGTAGCGAACCTATGGCCCGGGTGCCAGAGGCGGCACTCAGAGCCCTCTCTATGGGCATGCACACTGTCGCCCCACTCCTAGGCCTTCAGCTGGGTTTTATAAAACCTTTTCACTTTAGGCCTCCGCCGCCGTGTACAAAAATAAATGTTCAATCAATCAATCAATTTCAACTTCTTGCGGGGAAAAAAAAGATCTTGCAAAGTTGTAATTGATTGATTGAACTTTTTAGTCCCACCCAGTCTGCCGTTACCACCACAGCCACGCCCACCCAATGGGCCACATCCACCCGGCACTCGACGATGCATGTGGGTTTTGGGTTGCAGTTTGGGCACTCGGTCTCTAAAAGTTTCGCCATCACTGCCCTACACCATTTCTGACAGATGGGAGTCCAGTCTCTTCTTGAAAGCTTCCAGTGATGAAACTCCCACAACATCTGAAGGCAATCTGTTCCATTGGTTGATTGTTCTCACTGTCAGAAAATATCTCATTATCTCTAGGTTGAATCTCTCCTTGATCAGCTTCCATCTGTTATTCCTTGTCTGGCTTTCAGGTGCTTTGGAAAACAGGCTGATCCCTTCATCTCTGTAACAGCCCCTCTAATATTGGAACACTGTTATCATGTCTCCCCTGGTCCTTCTCTTCAGTAGATTAACCATGCCCAGTCCCTGTAGCCATTCTTCATATGTTTTAGCCTCCAGTCCCCTAATAATCTTTGTTGCTCTTATCTGCACTTTTTCTAGAGTCTCAACATCTTTTTTATAGTGTGGAGACCAAAACTGAATACAGTATTCTAGGTGTGGTCTTACTAAGGCTTTATGGAGTGGTATTAGTACCTCATGAGATCTTGATTGAATCCCTCTGTTAATGCAACTTAGGATTGCATTGGCTTTTTTTGGTTGCCGCTGCACACTGGTGGGTCATATTTAATTGATTGTCCACTAAGACTCCAAGATCTCTCTCACAGCTACTGCTTGATAACATTATCAGTGCCTGATGATAGCATAGTCAAATGTCTGCAAGCAAACAACCATATTCAGAGTACACCAAGTACTCCACAGTTCAACCCTGAGCTACACATATTTATTCTACTGGATCTTACTCAATGCTTGATTGAGTAATGATTATTGATTAACAATGATTAATATTTATAAGTATATATACGGGTGTAGACAGTGCTTTTTTTCTAAAAAAAAAAAAAAAAAAAAAGGTGCCGGAACTCACACATGTCATACAACCCGCCTTGCCTACCCTACAAGGTTCCATCCAAAAAAGGTGCCGGAACTCCGTTTATATGTGAGTTAGGTATGTGTACACTTTTGAGAGCAGGCAACAGAATTTCATTTTTAATGTGTGCCTGTTTGCCCACAGTAAAAAATGACAATAAATGTTATCTATCTTATCTTGTTCAAATTACAAATTCAGAGTAGAGCTGGAAGGGACCTTGGAGGTCTTGCAGTCCAACTCCCTGCTCAAGCAGGTGACCCTATACCATTTCAGATAAATGGTTATCCAGTCTCTTTTTCAAAACCTCTAGGTTGCTGTTCTCCTTAATCAGTTTTTTATCCTGCTCTCTAATGCTTTGGAAAATAAGTTGACCTTCTCTTCTTTGTGGCAGCCCCTCAAATACTGAAACCACTCATGTCACCCCCACTCCTTCTCTTCTCCAGACTAGCTATACCCAATCCTTACAACAGTTGTTCTAATGTTTTACTCTCCAAGCCTTTAATCTTCTTAGTTGCTCTTCTCTGCACCTTTTCCAAAATCTAAACATCTTTTTTGTAATGTGGTTACCAAATTTAGATGCAGTATTCCAGGTATGGTCTTATTAAAGTTTTATAAAGTGGTACTAATACTTCACATGATTTTGATTCTATGGCTCTATTTATACAACTAAGGATTGTATTAGCTTTTTTGGCTGCTGCCACACACTGCTGGCTCATATTTAATTGATCGTCCACTAGGACTCCAAGGTCCCTCTCACAGTTACTGTTTTTGAACCAGGTTTTGCCTAATCTGTACTTGTACCTTTGGTTTTTCCTGTCTATATATAAAACATTGCTTTTCACCACATTAAATTTCATTTTGTTGGATAGGGCCTATTGTTCAAGTCTGCCAAGATTCTTTTGGATCCTGAGCTTGTTTTCTGGGGTGTTGGCTAGTCCTGCCATCTTAGTGTCATCTGCAAAACTTGATGAGATCCCCTTCTATTCCCTCATCCAAGTCACTTATGAAGCTATTGAAGAATGCTGGGCCTAAGACGGAAACTTTTGGTACTCCACTGCTTATTTCCCTCCATGTAGATGTAGTACCATTAAGGATGACTCATTGAGTACAGTTTGTCAGCCAGTTACAAATCATCTGGTGGTGTTGCTATCTATCCCACATTTTTTTTAGCTTATCAAGAAGTAGGTTCTGGTCTACTTCATCGAATGCCTTGCTGAAGTATATACTATGTCCACATCATTTCACCAGTCTAATAATTCAGTCACTTTGTCAAAGAATGAAATAAGATTGGTTTGGCATGATCTGTTTTTAACAAACCTATGCTGACTATTAGTTATACCTTTATTTGTTTCTAGATGTTCACAGATCTGTTTTTTATTATCTTTTCCAGCATCTTTGGTATTGATGTTAGGCTGGTTGGTCTGTAGTTTCCTGGGTCTGTTTTTTCCCCTTTTTTGAAGATGGGAACGACATCAGCTCTTTTCCAATCCTCGGGTATTTCCCGGTGCGCCAGGATTTTTGAAAGATATAGTACAATGGTTCTGAGATGACATCTGCCAGCTCCTTCAGAACTCTGAGATATAATCCATCAAGTCCCAGTGATTTTCATTCATTAAGATCTGACAGGTGTTATCTTACTTTTTTTGTTCAGACCAGCTTTCTTTGAGACTGAGTTAGTAGTAAATTGAGATCCAAGAGATACATGATGGAAGAAAGCAAAGACATGAGGGCATGTTATGTGAAATGGTGTTCTACCAACTGCTAAGATATGACCAAGAAACCTTCTCCTTCCAATGCTTTGAACTGCACCATCCACCATTTCTTACCATTGGCAATTCATAGAACATAAAATCATAGGGCTGGAAGGGACCTCAAAGATCTTCTATCCCAACCCTCTGTTCAAGGCAGGAAACCTCCCAGTCAAATAGTTGTCAAGTCTATTTTTCAAAATCTCCAGTGATAGAGCACCCACAACTACATGAGGCAAGCTAGTCCATTGATTAATTGTTCTCACTGTCAGAAATGTCTCCTTACTTCTAGGCTGGACCTCTCTTTAACAAGCTTTCACCCATTACTTCTTGGCCTGCCCTCTGGTGCTTTGGAGAATAAATCTAATTCCCTCTTCTTTGTGATCAATCCTCAAATATTGGGGGTCATTGTCCCTCTTTGTGCTTCTCTTTGTGAGATAGATAGATATCTAGTTCCCTCAACTGTTCATTATATAATTTAGCCTACAGACTCTTTATCATGTTTTCTAGTCTTCTATGCACACTTTCTACTATTCCAATTGTGCCCCCCCCCAGGCCATGGCCCCACTACTAGGCCGTGGCCTATTCAGAATTGGCAGACAAGTGGCTGGAGCACATGACAGCCCACTGCTTACACAAGTCAAGCTGCACACATGTGTGCTGGCGTTCACTTGTGCAAGGGCTGCATGCATGTGCACACATGCATCAGCCTGCCACAAATGCAGCCCAGTTCCCCTCTCTCCCCCCACAGCCGGGCCACTGAGCCACAAAGGTTGGGGGCTGCTGCACTAGCACACCCAGATCTCTCTCATAGTTACTTCTGTGAGCAAGGTACTACTTATTTTGTACCTATCTATTTGCATTTTTCCTACCTAAATCTAATTCAAAACAAAATTGATGGGATATGAAATCCAAATGCAGGTTGCTTCTCACTGGGAAAAGATGTTTGGAAGAAAGTCATCAGTCTTTACTGAATATTGAAAGGACTCTGGGATATGCTGCTGAAATCACCCAAACAAAAATAATTTTATTATATTTAGAAAAAATCTTGAAAGTATCTTCTGAGTTCATGAACCTATCTTGGCACTGACTTCCAGTATAGAAGCAATTCCCTAATCCAGCGGTTCTCAACCTATGGGTCGCGACCCCATTTGGGGTCAATCGACCATTTCACGGGGGTCGCCAAGCAAGGCTGTCCGCCATTTTTTCCCCTTTTCCAGCGGGTGCCTTACCTCCCTTGAACTGGGCCAGCTGGTGGTCGGCCTGCTCCGTCTCTGCCGCTTGCCAGCTACGCCTCGGCCGGCGCAGGGGGCGGAACCATGCATGCGTGGCACTCCCAGGCAGGGAAAGTCCTCGACTTACGACCGGTTGGGTAGTCCTCGACTTACGACCGGTTTAGTCCTCGACTTACGACCGGTTGGGGGTCGCGGCATTAAAAAGGTTGAGAACCACTGCCCTAATCCATATATTTCCATAATTTTCTTTCTGTTTAGAAGACCCCCTTTTCTAGATGTACTAAAAATTGCCTCCCAGGATATACCAAGCTCACAAGAGAAGGAGAACCAGTGTGCTGCTATGACTGTTCTCCATGTATGGAAGGAACAATCTCCACGCAGGAAGGTAGGTGGCTCAAAGACAAAAAAGGAGTATCAGCCTTTTATTCTAGGGACAAATATAGTAATCAAGATTTAATCTCCTATGCCAGTGTGCTGCATCCACACTCAGGAAAAGAATCAAGACACAGCAGTGTTCAGTATTCAATAAAAGTAGCATTTTACCATAGTGGATGTTTTTGGAAACTGCTGAAACAGTAAAAAGTAATATTGACAAAGATGGAGAAATCTTGAGAGATGACAGAAATAGGTATACAAAGCCAAGATCAACTATTAGGAGGCATATACAGTATAAATAGTTTTTTTGAAATAGGACATGGAGATGGAACAAATAAACAACTGTATGATAGAATGGATACAAAATATCAAATAAATAATTGCAGTATAAAAAAATAACAGTTTTGGAAAAGAAAAATCCAGAAAATTCACTCCAGGTTATACTATAAGATGAAATGTTTTACAGACAGTATACAATTATATCAACAATTGATAAAACAAACAAATCATAGAAAAATAGATGTAGGAAATCCCATAACAAAAAGGAATATTTTATCATTTGTGGTAGTGATGCAAACAAACTCAAAATTCAGAGAACAAAATGCATTACAATATTAAAAAAAAAAACTAAACATAAACATTGACCTGAAATCCCAAATGTTCTTTTGAGGTATAATTCTACAAATGTTCTTTTGAGTTATAATTCTACAAATGTTCTTTTGAGGTATAATTCTCCAGAATTGGAAAGACACATTTTTTTTCAGTGATGTCACATTGGGAGGTAAGATTGGACAATCTGCTGCAATGGGAAAATTCACAATATCTAAAGTATCTATGATAGCAGTAGCAAGAATGGCTACCATAGATACCACACAAAGAATTTAGAACTTTGGGACATAACATAGTTTTTAGAAAGACAGTTCTGCAATTGACAAATAAAGAGAAAGGATGGTGGCAATGTTTTTCTATAAGCATTTTCTACTTTATTCATGCTTAGAAATTATTTCTTTTTGTGTTATTCAAGTGTCAAATCCAATGTAAAGCATGTTTTTCTTTATACATTGTTCCAGTAATAAAAATATTTTTCTTTTAAAAAAGAGAGAAAAATAGCAATTTATGTTTTCCAGATGTGGCCCAATGTGAAAAGTGTCCAGATGAACAGCATTCCAATCAGAAGAGAGATCAGTGTGTCCCCAAAGTTGAGACTTTCCTGTCCTACAAAGAAATGTTAGGTCTCATTCTGGCTATCATTGCCTTTTTTTTGTCTCTAACTACTGCCTTAGTTCTAGGAATCTTCATTAAATATCGAGAAACCCCCATAGTCAAAGCTAACAACCGGGATCTCACCTACATTCTCCTGGTCTCTCTCCTGCTTTCCTTCTTGACCTCTCTTCTATTCATTGGTCGGCCCAAGAAAGTGACCTGCCTTTTTCAACAAATCACCTTCAGCGTGGTTTTCTCAGTTGCTGTCTCTTCCTTGCTGGCCAAGACTATCATGGTGGTGGTGGCATTTTTGGCCACAAAGCCAGGCAGCAGGATGAGGAAATGGTTGGGGAAAAGTCTGGCCAACTCCATTGTCTTGTCCTGCTCTGGAGTTCAGGTGGGCATCTGCCTTACCTGGCTGAGAATCTCTCCCCCATTTCCACATTCTGACCTGCATTCTCAACCAAGACAGATCCTCCTGCAATGTAATGAAGGCTCAATCACCATGTTCTACACTGCCCTTGGTTACATGGGCTTTCTGGCTGCCATCTGCTTCTTGGTGGCTTTTCTGGCCCGCAAGCTTCCGGGGACTTTCAATGAAGCCAAGTGGATCACCTTCAGCATGCTGGTTTTCTGCAGTGTTTGGGTCTCCTTTATCCCCACCTACCTGAGCACTAAAGGGAAATACATGGTGGCTGTGCAAATCTTCTCTATCCTGGCTTCCAGCCTTGGTTTACTAGGCTGTATTTTTGTCCCCAAATGTTACATCATTATTCTTAGACCTGTCATGAACACTAAGGAGAATCTAATGATGAAAAATAATGAGAGTTCTTGATTTTGAATGTTATTTGTTACCCAAGTTATTGTTAAGATAAAATAGGATAGTTGGAAATAAAATCCTTATGTGTTCTAAGAACTCTCTCTTTCTCTCACATGAAGTCTCAATTATTATTGATATAATAAGCTATACTAAAGATCTGTAAGAGGTCATTTTCTTTTGAATTATTACTTTCTTTTACCATAATCCATATATATATATATAGGAAGAATCATAAAATTTCACTAACCATATATCTACTGAAACCAATTAAGAGAGAGCATTATAAAAACACATTTCCTTTATCTAATGTACTTAATAAGATATGACTGTAAGGACCTTCCTCAGCTAATCCTCTCAGGAAAGCACAACTCTTCACACCATGTGGTTAATCAAAAGAACTTTTACTGAGAAACAGTGGTTGCAATAAAGTCAGGTGGAATCTAATGATCCCACGAAAAGCACCAAGCTATTCTTCCCATTCCTAAACCTAACCATGCTGACCAGTCCACTGGGAGCCAATACAGTGCTGCAAGGTTGTTTTGAGAGCACGGAGGTACAGGACAGATAACAGGTCATCCTTTGTATCCCTCCCCTGGATACAAAGTAACAAAGTACAATTCCCACCTCCAATAAACAGTGATAAAGCACATTCCCCAATTAGCTTGAAGCATGGGCTTTCTCCCCAGCTCTCCAGCCCGCCAAAATGTTATCAGCTCTGGACCCTGTTTGTCCTTGGGTTTCCGTGGCAGAGTTATTATTATTATGACTAACTGAACTCTCATCCCAATAACCCCTCCCAGCACCAACTAATTCTAAAAGCATAGAGAAAATGGCTGGATTTTCATCTGTTGTCAAAGCAAGAACATCCAATGTTAGCAGCATTGATACAGGATGCAGCAACCTTGCAGTCAGGCTAGATCCAGCTGGGAAGGAGTTCATTCCATCTCTGAAGACAGTCCCCTTTCCTAATTCCCATGTGGTTACAGCAAAAGTGAAAGAATGAAAAAAATGTTCCCCCTGAGCCTCCTTCTGCCCCCTCCAACAGAATACCAGGGCACCCATAATGGGATCCGACATGCTGCCACCCCAAAAGAAAGGGACTAAACCTGCAGAACAAAATATAACAAAATGGGAGAGGAAAACAAGATTAGAACACTCATTTAGGTTTGTCAGGATGTTGATTGTGAAAGTGCTTCACTAATCTAGGGGCTCTAACATGCCAATGATTGGCCCATTCATTCTGGCCTGTGGGGAAATCCTTCCATACCACTAGATATTGGATGTTCTCCCTATGCATGCAGGAGTCCAAAATCTCCTTCACTTCAAGATGTTGTTCCCCCTCTATCATTAACAGTTCAGGTACAGAGGGAGGAATTGGTCTAAGGGGTGAGTAAATCTAAGGTTTTAGTAAACTGCAGTGAAAGACCAAATCGACCTGGCAGAGGGAGTTTGGGAGGTCTAATTCCATTGTGACTAGATTAACAATGTGTTTGATGGAGAAAGTTCCCACAAACGTAGGTCCCAATTTCTTGGAGAGTTGCAGTGACTATAAGAAATGTGGGGAAAGGTAAACTTGGTCTCTCAGACTGAAAGGCTTTGGCTCAGTTCTCTTTGTCTGCTTGTGCTTTATAGGCATCATGAGCTTCTGAGAGAAACTTTCATACAATATGCCAGGTATTTTGTAGTTGGGAAACTCATTCTTTCAAAGACAGCACTGCAGGGTCATTGATAGGGAGTTGAGGCATGGGTTTGAAGTCTTGACCAGTAGCCACTCAGAAAAGGGGGAAACCAGTGCTGCTGTGCACAGAGTTATTGTATGCCACTTCTGCAAATGGCAAGAGATCAGTCCAATCAGTCTTGTTGATAATTAATGAAGCATCTAATCTTGAGGTATTGATCCATTACTGAGTTCACTCATTCACACACCCCATTCGTTTGGGGGTGATGACTGGAACTGAGTCCTTGGACAGTATCCAATAGGTCCAGGGAAGCACGCCAAAACTTGCAGTTCAATTGCACCCCTCTGTCTGAGATGATGCAATGGGATGCTCCATATAGATGATAAATGTGATGCAGAAATAATTTTCCAAGGCCCTGGGCAGATGGGATTTTCTGACATGGGATAAAATGCACTTGCTTGGGAAATAAAACAGTTATCACCCAGATTACTGTATTTCCCATGCTGTTGGGGAGTGCCACAATAAAGTCCATAGAAATCTCTCTCCAAGGTACTGATGGCTCAGCTACTGTCTGAAAGAGTTCTGGCATTTTCCCTTGCCACTGCTTGGCTGAGGCACACACAGGACAACTGGCTACATAGCTCTCAATGCCTTTTTTAAGGGATGGCCACCAAAATTGCCTTTTTACCAAGTGTAGTGTTTTCACAAAATCTAAGTGTCCCACAGTTTTGGAATCATGGTAGCTCCCTAGAACCAGGAGTTTTCCATAACATTTTCCATAACACTTTCCATAAAATAGAGCTTCGCCCACACCCAAGCCAGCCCATCTTGTATCCAACAACCATTGTTGTGAGTTGGGAACCATTTAACATCCTTAAGGGTGACAACATGATTGCCAACATCCGATAAGGATATGGCAGAAGAAGAAGAAGAAGAAGAAGAAGAAGAAGAAGAAGGAGAAGGAGAAGGAGAAGGAGAAGGAGAAGGAGAAGGAGAAGGAGAAGGAGAAGAAGAAGGAGAAGAAGAAGAAGAAGAAGAAGAAGAAGAAGAAGAAGAAGAAGAAGAAGAAGAAGAAGAAGAAGAAGAAGAAGAAGAAGAAGAAGAAGGAGGAGGAGGAGGAGGAGGAGGAGGAGGAGGAGGAGGAGGAGAAGGGTGACTTTAAGGGCAGAAGTCCCTTAAAGTCACTGGCTATTGGAATTTTTTCTCTTATCTGTGCTCAAATGGTTACTTGAGCTGCCAGCTGATAGGATGAGAGTACTGGTTTGATTATTTCTGCTTTTGAGTAATTGAGCAGAAACTCATTCTAGGTGAAATGTTTTATATATATTGCAAGTGTCAACGCTGCTAACATTGGATGTTCTTGCTTTGACAATGATGGGGATGCAGCCTTTTTCTTTATGTTGTCTTACTCTTAGAGTTATATGATGCTGGGGGGAGGGGGAGGAATGCGATGGGAATTAGTTAGACATACAATATTGTAACAAGAACTGATAAAGAATGGTGGGAGAGGAAATTGGGTGGGAAGCCAGCATTTCATACTAACTGGAGGATGTGATTTATGACTGTTAGTTGTAGGAGGGAATTGTGCTTTGATGTATGTGCTGAAGGGAGGGGAAGTCAGATTTTGGCTTCAACTATATAGTACCGAAGCTATGCTGCTTGATTAAAGATTTTTTAAAGGTAAACAATGCCTCAAAGTTCTTTGAAGAGTTTCATCTTTCGGAACCATGACAGCAAGAGCATGTATGATATGCCATGTGTGAAATGAATAAATTTGACCTTGATGATTACAGATAACACTTTTTTGTTTCAGGCCAATTCATCCTTCCACTTTAGAACTAGAGGAAGAAATGACCTTATGGAGGATCTGACCCATAAGGCACCCATAAGACCCATAAGGCACTGAGACACTGAAAGAGACAGCAAAATGAACACATTTGGGAAGGGATTAAGGAAGAGAGTGAGCTGATTCCTGGACTCTTTATTCAATATTTAGTATTGTGTAAGGGTTCTGTGGTATGGCATCATGGGTCCATACAGGCTTTTTAAGGTATAAAGAAAGATCTTCCAAAGGTTCACAATTAAAGGCAGGACTTTTTTTTCTTTTTACTAAATGTCCCAGGGGAGGAAAGTTACACTATAGACCACATTTCACTTTCCTATTGGTGAAAAAAATATTGCAACTTTAGTATTTCAAGAATAGGTTTCTTAAGTAAAGGAAATAAAACATTCCTGAATTGTTATTTGGATGACTGTTAAATAAGAACTATGCTAATGAGTCATGTAGAGATTTTTTCCCCCATGCACACAAATAAATAATGTCATTCAGAGAATCAACTGTGACCTATATCCCTGTATAATTATCAAAATTACAATTATTTCTTTCTCTTGCTAGGGACTTCTCTCGACTCATAGTCATTTAGAAACCTAGGAAGGGATACTTAATAACTTTCATCAGCAAATATTTAGTAACACTGACAAAAGGTCTGAGAATCTGGTTCATAAGTACCACAAGGGCAATGGAGAACATATGGTGAGATTCCAGAAGTCAGAATTGTGAAGGTCTGAAATTTAATGCTGCCCTTTTAATGTTGCGGACTTCATGTCATCTTGCTTGACCAAGTCAGTGCATCTGTGGTTTTTGGCAAGAAAATTGTGCTTCTTCTTAGGCAGCTCTGAGGCCAAAGACACTGGGTGCCTGTCTCAGAGAACTACAGAAGATCTCCATCATGATATGTGAAATACTGCTGCTGCTGCTTCTCCTGGTGTCCCATTTTCCCTGTGGCACAATGATGACCAAATGTCCATTGCATGTGCAAAAAGAGGGAAAGCATTTTAATTACTACAAGCCAGGAGACTTCCTGATTGGTGGAATCATATCTACATCTAGCACTATATTTAAACCATACATTTTCTTTAAGCCTCCGAGTAACAGATTTCAAAGGTAATTCCTGAAGTGTACTTAACTCTTGTGATTAATTTTATCTTGTTTATCTTGTTTTTAATATGGATGATTCCCATTACCCGGTACTTGGTCTCTGTTACCCTTCCCTCTCTTCATTTGCATTAAGGAAAAGGCTTAAACTGAAGGTGGGGAGTCTTGGCTGTTCACAAAATAACTTTCTATGAAACCACAGAGAATCACTAGGTCCCCTTTTAGTTGAAGGTAAAGAACTGAGATCCATTCCCATTTTATTTTCCCATTCTCTTCTATGTTCTCCATGATGCATATCTATATCTATATCTATCTATCTATCTATCTATCTATCTATCTATCTATCTATCTATCTATCTATCTATCTATCTATCTATCTATCTATCTATCTATCTATCTATCTATCTATCTATCTATCTATCTATCTATCTATCTATCTATCTATCTATCTATCTATCATTCCACCCTTCCCCCCCCCCCCCCCCCCCCCCCCCCCCCCCCCGGACAAGCAGCCACAGTTCTCACCCTTTGGTTTCCAGCTTTTTTCCACAAGATGGCTTGTGTGCAACTAGGGCTCTCACAAAGGAGTTGAGGCTGACATTTTGCTTTGCATGGCAGGAACATCCTCTTCCTGCTTACATTTTATTCAGACTAATGAGATCCTTAAAAAGGGATAAAGAACCCAAACACCATGGCAGAAGGCACAGCAAGTAATACTGGATGTAATATAGATGTGATACTGTGAAAGTGTGAAATAAGCCATCTGATTTAGAAGGGAATTGGTTTTAATAGAAGTCATTTAATCTATTTCAAAGAAAACTTCATTTCTGATATATGGTGTCAACAGTCTCACTCAGTTCATGCAGCAAATAAATACTCCTTGGACATTTCTGTTGCCCAGAGTATAATTTACTGAGCCAACATGGATATTGAAGTAGCAAAGCCAATTCTAATGTTTCCACGTGTAAATAGCTTCGTTAAACATTCCCCCCCTTTTCCCCCGATCCTCCCATTGTCACTTCATTCCCTCCAATCAGTTACATTCATTTTGTTTGGGTAACAGACACTTCATCTAATGGATTTTCCAAGCTGGTTACTTTGGGACACTGGTATTGTCTCAGGCTACACGTTGGTGCTCTTTTTTTTTTTTTAATTTATTTATTTTTTTTCCAAACTCTCCCCCATACATATACCGTGATATTTATCAGATATTAACATACATTCTTTTTACATTCTTATATATAAGATACTTTTAATGAAATAAATACATACACATGACTTTTGGTGTTGCTCGCCCATTTCCCCTTTCACTGCATCCCCACTCCTTCTTCTCTACCTTCTTTCTCCCTTCCTTCTCTTTNACCTTCTCAGTATATATGTCTATAAATATGTATACAACCTCCAGTTATTCAATACTATGTCGCCTGGGTCTCCCTCCTTATCTGCTCCTTCTTCTTCCATCTAAATTGATGTTAACTATCTTTTAACCGTATTCTCTTTTCAGCCAATCATAAAAAGTTCCCCAGATTTCATAGTAGTCTGACTCTGTCTTATCTTTAAGACGTTGGTGCTCTTTGTATTCCTTACCCCGCTAATATGTCACCTACATTCCAATCCATTACCTCCCCACATTGCTTCTAGTCTGGCTCTGTGCAGGATTTGCGAAGTGAGCCAAGCCTCAACCATGACATATGGTTATTATTATATGCCTTGACATAGAGAATTATTGATTTGATATTGTGAAAATAATCTTATTTTAAGTATTACATTCAGTCGCTGAATCAGCATAAACTAACAATAAAATTAAAATTTACAATCCTCTCATATGAAAGAACAGGTTCTTACAAATAATGAGGAAAATAATTAAAACAATTAAATTAATATTCATCGTATGACACTACAGGACTATTTGCAGGGTAAAAGGATTAATATCTGTGATGGCCGATATGAACATAAACACTTTATATGCTATAATTTTGAATATTGACATATAAAACATTAGCCGTCTTCTGCTGAAAATTACGCAAATATAATAAAATATTATTCTATAAGTATACTCTTTGAAAAGATGATAACAATAAAAGTATAAGATTATTTTATGGCAAAGGAATGTTAACATTGGTATTAGGGAGGGAAGGCCTTGTCATGGCTAGCAAATTCTTGTTTTCTTCTGAATTTTGCAAGGTAAGATTATAGGCTCTTATAGGTGAATAATCTGAAAGAAACAAAAAGGAATTAAAAGATGCAAAAGTCATCAGAACATATAGGCAGCCTGGTGAGCCTTTGAGATATGATTTGAATCTTCATATTAAATAAGTACTTAAAAGGAACAAATTATAGAGTTTTGGAAGTATACTTTATAATTCCAGAAGAGTCTGACCCAATTCTCATCATATTATTTCAGAATTGAGCTCTTCTAATTTTCTTCCATCAAGCACAATCAAGGAAGAACTTCATATCTCCAAGCTGAAGCCCCCTCTAGCTTTGGCTGCCTTAGATGAGGCACAGGTGTCTCAGAGCAAAGATTTTCCAGAGTTCAGGTACTATGGCAGAAAGGACAAAGCTTCTGTGTTCCACCAATCCACATTTAGACTAGAATAGAGCTGGAAGGGACCTTGGAGGTCTTCTAGTCCAGCCCCCTGTTCAAGCAGGAGAACCTGTACCATCTCAGACAGGTGAATATCCAGTCTCTTCTTGAAACTTTCCAGTGATGGAGCACCCATGATTTCTGGGGGTAAGCTGTTCCACTGGTTGATTGTCCTCACTGTCAGGAAATTTCTCCTTAATTCCAGGTTGTTTCTCTCTTTGATTAGTTTCCAACCATTGTTTTTCGTCCTTCCCTCTGGTGGTCTGGTGAACAACCTGACCCCCTCTGCCTTGTGGCAGCCCCTCAGATACTGGAATACTGCTATCATGTCTCTCCTATTTCCTCTTTTCTTTAGACTAGCCAAATCTAAGTTCCGCAGCCGTTCTTCATATGTTTTGGTCTCCTGGCCTTTGATCATCTTAGTTGCTCTTCTCTGAATTTTTTCCAAACTCTCAACATCTTTTTTGTGATATGGTGACCAAAATTAGCTGCAGTGTTCAAGGTGTGGTCTTACTAGGGCTTTATAAAGTGGTATTAATACTTTGTGTGATCTTGATTCTATGCCTCTGTTTGTACAACCCAGGATTGTATTAGTTTTTTTGGTTGCTGCTGCACACTGCTGGCTCATAGTTAAGTGATCATCCACTAGGATTCCAAGGTCCCCCTCACAGTTACTGTTTTTAAGCCAGGTGTAAGACTTTGCTTTTCTCCACATTGAAACTCATTTTGTTGGATAGGGCCCATTGTTCAAGTTTGTCAAGATCTTTTTGGATCCTGAGTTTGTCTTCTGGGGTGTTGGCTACTCTACTCCTGTCAGTTTGGTGTCATCTGTGAATTTGAGGAGTTCCCCTTCAATTCCCTCATCTAAGTCATTTATGAAGATATTGAAGAGTACTGGGCTTAAGACAGAACCTTGTGGTACCCCACTGCTTACTTCTCTCCATGTGAATGTAGTGTCATTGAGGACTACTCATTGAGTATAGTTTGTCAGCCAGCTACAGGTCCATCTGGTAGTGATGTTGTCTATTCCACCTTTTTCTAGCTTACCAAGGAGTAGATTGTGGTCCACTTTATCAAATGCCTTACTGAAATCTAAGCATACAACGTCCACTGCATTTCGCTGGTCTATTAGTTTGGTCACTTTATTGAAGAATGAGATAAGATTGGTTTGGCATGATCTGTTTTTAACAAACCCGTGCTGGCTGCTAATTATGATTTTGTTTGCTTCTAGTTGTTTGCACATCTGTTTTTCGATTATCTTTTCTAGGATCTTCCCAGGTATTGATGTTAAACTGATTAGTCTGTAGTTTTCTGGGTCTGTTTTTTTTCCTTTCTTGAAGATGGGGACCACATCAGCCCTTTTCCAATCCTCGGGTACTTCCCCGATGCTCCAGGATTTGTGAAAGATGTGGTGTAACAGTTCTGAGAAAACATCTGCCAGCTCTTTCAGAACTCTGGGATGTAATCTGTCCGGTTCTGGTGATTTATTTTCATCAAGGTTGGATAGGTGTTCTCTTACCATTTTCTTGCTTATTTTGATTTTTGTTTTTAGTATGTCTTTTGCAGTGGTTTTTTTTTGGTGTGTTAGGCTATGGTTTCTTTTTGTGTGAAGACTGATGCAAAGTATGAGTTAAGCAGCTCTGCTTTCTCCCTGTTGCCTGTAATTTCCTTGCCATCTTCTCTCTTTAGTGGGCCTACAGTTTCCTTGACTTTTTTGTTGTTGTTAATATGTTGGAAAAAACTTTTTTTGTTGTCCTTGATTTCTGTTGTGAGTCTTTGTTCATTTGGGCCAATGGAACCTAAAGAATCCTTCCAGATCAGATTGGACAGGTAGAAGCCACTTTGAAAACACTGTTCCTCAGATAACTCAGTTCCAATCCATGAAGTGCATTAAAGGTGGCAAACTAATAGCTTGAATTGCACACAGAAGCACACTGGCAACTAGTGCAGATAATGGAGTAGTAGTGTTACATATAACAAATAATTGATATAATTTACTACCCATGAAACTACATTCTGCATCAGGTTACAATTGCTATTTGAGGGTGCTTGATGTAGAGTTCATTGCAATAATCAAACAGGAGATCACAATGGCCAGGAATGGATACCAATGACACAGAGCTTGAAGGAGTTCAAACAGTCTTCTAGTTGTTTGAGTAAAGCTTTCCATCACTGATTTCAGATTGTGGATTTCTGAACTTTCCAGAGTAGACACATAAGGCAAGAATACAACTGTCCTAAAAGGAACAGCTTTAGAAAATATGATGTGATTTTATGAATTGAACAGGAAATCTCAAAATCAAGATAAAGTCCAACTGAAATCTCTTAACTTGCAGTATACAAATGATGAGCTTCGGGCACATCCTACCCTTCTTTTTTGCCATTCATGAGATCAACCAGAACCCAAGGCTGTTACCAAACATCACTCTGGGCTACAGCATCTATGAGAACTATTTCAATGCAAGAATAACACATGATGTTATCATGGATTTGCTATCTAGAGGGCAAGAGAATGTCCCAAACTACAGATGTGGAAAACAAAAGAATCTGCTGGCAGTTCTTGAAGCAACAAATTCTGAACTCTTTAATTCCATTTCAACCATGCTGGGCATCTACAAAATCCCACAGGTATGTTTGAATATTGAAGCTAATTTCACTTTGCCAAATCTCACAATAGTCCAAATATGGTCAGAGAATACATAAAATGAGTCAGTTTGGAGCTTAAAGGTTACCTGAAATAGTATATTTCCAACATGCATTCAATTTTTTTTTTGTTCTGACATCTTTGTGCATCTTAGTTTTTTTAAATGAAGATACAAAGGTTTGACAGAGGTTTTGCAACCGAACAAACCTTTCTCCATAACTCAACTTAAATGCTGTCAACCATCCTGCACATGAAATTTGCAACTTCTGTACAAATCCTTCTGCCTCTTCTTCCTGTCTTCCAATCAGAGCAGTCACATGACTTGGGAGGAAAAAACATCTCTTCTCCCTTATTCCAATCAAATTGAAAGAAAATCTCAAGGACAGTAAAGGAAGAAAAGAGGGGAAATGTTATTTTAAGAAGATTTTTCCTCTATCTTCACTTAAAAACACTGCAAACACTCCCAGCTGAAACATATTTTTTGCTAAATTCACATATTATTCCATCTCTCCCAGGGCATGACATGGAGGCATAGATAGCTAAGCTAGAATTTCTGTAGTATTTTGGCCCTTCGTTCTTCCACTGTTCAAGATGTGAAAAACCTGTGATCTTGGCAGAAAGTTGATAACTGGCTATGACTGGGAACAGAGGCAAGTGGTGCAAGACAGAGAGACCACATATCATAGCTCAAGGACAGATGCAAGGAGGTAAACATTTATTTGTGTCCTTAAAAGCAAAGCAATCAACCATCTTTTCTATTTCATCTTAGATCAACTATGGGGTCATCAGCCACATTCCAGAGCAGAAACATCATTTCCCTTTTTTCTACCGAGTGAGTCCAAAGCAAGAACCTCCTCACTTGGCAATTGTCAAGTTGCTCCTGCATTTCCGATGGACGTGGATTGGCCTCGCTGCTCCGGACAATGAAAGCGGAGAAAAGTTCAAAAGAAACTTTTTGCCAGGAGCCATAAGGAAAGGAGTCTGTGTTGCCTTCTCTGAAAGCTTACCCAAGCTTCAGAATGAAGGGGCAAAAAAGCATATCTTTCAATATTTTAGAGATACTAAAGTAAAAAGTATTGTTTGTCAATTGAACTTTGAGGCCACATTAATACTTGCTATGATGATACGAAACATTGACCATAGTGAAATCCAGTTTGGGGGAAGAGTATGGATTGCCACAGCTTTGGCAGATATAAGTGTGAGATTTTTTTTATCAAATGGTTAATCTCCAACGTAACCATCTTTTATTATCCTTCTCGACTCAGACAAAGAAAAAGACACAATATTATGATTTAAATTTGCATTACTTTGCTAGTGGACAGTTTGGGAAGACAGCATTTCAGTGTTCCTACTCAAGCCCCTTGTTGTCTAAGAAAATTTGGAATGCATGTCTTGAAAAAGATAGTTGGGAAACTCCACCCCAAGATCTGGTTGAAAGAATCCTGTCTGAGGATGGCTCCATTATTTCCACAACAATCCAGGTTGTGGCCTGGGTCCTTAATGCTGCCTTTTCCTCCCAAATAAGTAAGAGGAAGATGTGCGTTGGGGACCATCCGACACTCCAGATGATACAGCCATGGCAGGTAAGATGTAGAACATAGATAATTGGGTTGGAACAGACCTTGGAGGCCTTATAATCCAATCCCTACCCATGGTTGGAGACCCTATACCATTACAGAGATATGGCTGTCCAGTCTCTTCTTGAAAACCTCCAGTAATGGAGTACCCACAACTTCAGAAGGCTAGCTATTCCACTGATCAATTGTTCTCACTATCAGAAAATTTCTTAATTCTAGATTGGATCTCTTTGTAATTATCCTTTATCTGTTACTTCTTGTTCTACGCTCAAGTGCTTTGTAGTATAAGTCAATCTCCTCTTCTCTGTGACAGCCCTTCAAGTATTAGAAGATAGTTATCCTTTCTTTGATAGACTAGACATAGCTATCTTCCTTGACCGTTCATCATATGATTTCGCCTCCAAACTGCTTGTCATCTTTGTTGCTCTTCAATACACTCTTTCTAGAGTTTCAGAATCTTATTTGTACTGTGGCAACCAGAATTGGATGCAGTATTCCAAGCACGGCATCAACAGTGTAGTATAAATCACTACTATCACTTCATGTGATCTTGAAATTATCATTCTATTACTGCAATCTGGGTCTTCATTAGCTTCTTTAGTACTGCAGCACAGTGCTGGTTCATACTTAAGAGGTGGCCTACTAGTACACTTGGATCTCCTTCACAATTGTTACTGAACCAAGTACCACCTATTCTATATTTGTGCATTTGATTTTTCTCATCTAAGTATAGGACCTTACTTTTCTCATCGTCAAATTTCATTTCGTTGGATAAGGCACAGTGTTCAAGTCTGTCAAGGTCCTTCTGAATCTTGAGTCTATCATCTAAAGTGTTAGCTATTCCCCCCAGCTTGGTGTATATCTGCAAATTTGTCTTGTCATGAAGGAGGATCAAGACTTTCTTCTTCTCAGTATCTTCAGAAAAAAAGCAGGTCAGTTGATTTGCTTCCCACTACTCTTCCTAGTCATAACCTGATAGTTTTTCTTCTGCATTTGCCATCCCACTAGATTCTTTTCTTAAGTTTCCTCCTCCTTTGAAAATTAAATAATTGAATTTGGAGCCTTATCATTTTTCTCAAGCTTTTCACATTCCACCATCACCTGTTGCTTATATAAAATATTATAGAAGGTAGTTTTATCTTCTGCAGAGCTCTGAAAGGCCATAAAAATTGTGCATTATTTATTTACTAAATTTATGTGCTGCCCATCTCACCTATAAGGTGATTCTGGGCAGCTTACAAACAGCAGAAAGATAAACAGAGAAATAATTAAAAAAATCAAAACTATATAAAAAAGAAGAACCAAAGTGACAGACAGCACAGGGATGTCTGGATCTTTTTACTTCAGAAATCACTTCCAGTCAGGCCCCAAGTCAGTTGGTAAAAGTGTTGATTCCCTTTCAAAAGGCCAAAATGATGAGTGTAGTGCTCACCTCTGGTGACAGAGTATTCCACAGGATCAAGGCCCCAGATGAAAAAAACTCTTCTTCTTGACTCTGTCTGCCAGAGTTCCTTAGCACTGGAGTAAATGTGGCCCGTTCAGTGAAATGGCTCCTCAGATATCCTGAACCCATGCCATATAGGGCTTCAAAGGAAATAACTAACATGTAGAATTGGGCTCATAGGCAAACTGATTTCTAATGTTGTTCTAATATAGTGTTATATTCACCACCCTGGAGGCCTTCAGAACTGAGTGTGGTGCTATATTTGGTACCAGCTATAGTTTCTGATTACTATTCAAGGGTAGCCTCATGTAGAGCATGATTCAGTAATCAATCAAAGGAAGACAAGGGCATTAGCAACTGTGTGCATGGCTTCATGATCCAGATAAGAGCACAACTGGTGCACAACACAAAGTTGCACAAAAGCCCTTCTATCCATGAAGCAGAAATCACAGGTTCAGGAGAACCCCCCAGGTTGTGCACTGGGTCTGTCTGAAGTAGTGCAGTCCCATCCAGAACGAAACAGGTTAAGCTTCTGGATCCTGAGTTTCCTTGAACCCATAGCTACTCCAACTTACCAGGGTTCAGCTGAAACCTGTTGTTTCCTAATACCCACAGTCTCTAGTCACTACAAAAAGAAAGTCACAGCATCACTTGGATCACCAATGATGCAGATATAAAGCTGAGTATTATCTGCATACTGGTGGCATGTTATCCCTTGATCTTAGATGATCTACATAGAGGTTTTGTGTAGATATTAAAAAGAAGTGAAGAGAGTATCAAGCCCTGTGGCACCACACAGTGGCATGGATGTGGGCTAGATCTCTCACTCCCTATTAACACACATTGGAACTGGCATAGGAGAAAGGAGCTGAATTAGCAGAATACTGCACGACCCAGCCCTAAATCCTGCAGCCGCCCCCAAAAGATACCATGGTTGATGGCATTGAAAGTCTCCAAGAGGTCAGAGAGAGTAAGGATGGATGTACAAGTCCCATCCCACATTTGCCAGAGACCACTCACAAGTTCAACCCATAACCAGGCCAAAAGCTGACTGAAAGGGTTGCAGATAATCCATTTTGTCCAAGACCCTCTGGAACAGTAAGAATGCCACTTTTTCACTCACTTTGCCCAAAAAGGTGAGGTAGGAGACTGGATGGAAATTGTCCAGACATGTGGGATCTGATGAGGGTTTCTTAAGGAGGTAGCAAACCAAGGCCTCCTTGATGCCAGGAACACACCCTCCTGCAGTGATATATTAATCACTACCTGAACCCACCTGCAGGTCACTGACCTATAGGCTTTCACCAACCAGGAGGGAGAAGGATCTAATATGTTTTCAGTCACAAGGACCTTATCCATTTCCTCAGATCCAACAGGGTCAAACTATTCCCAGATAATTAGGTAAGCCCATTACCCTGGCATCTCTAATGGTCCAGCACCATGCTTGGTTTTGAACTAAGAGTAGATCTGAGCAATTTTATCCATAAGGTGTTTTACAGATTCCTCAGTATAGTTCTATAAGTGATCATCTTTCCCAAGGACAGACTGGGTGACCCTGAACAGGGCTTGTTGTGTTCTTTGTATTCCCCCCCCCTTAATCCCCTATGCATATCCTGATCACCCATTAAGGGTGATTGCCTTTCACCATTGATCGCCCATTAAGGGTGATTGCCCTTCACCATTGATCGCCCATTAAGGGTGATTGCCCTTCTCCATCTGCATACAGTTTCATGCCCGTTGCTGGTTGGCTAACTAGCAACAGGG